>NW_020956405.1:3613-21690 GCF_003031625.1 Empidonax traillii
AAGGCAAGACAAGGGAATGTTAGGTAAGGCAAGGCAAGGGATGGGTCAGCAAGGCAAGTCAAGGGAGGGGTAGGGAACAAAAGGCAAGGCAATGCAGGGCAGGTGTAGGCAATTCAAGACAAACCAAGGGAGCGGTAGAGAAGGCAAGGCAAAACCATGCAAGAAAGTGGTAGGCAACTCAAGGCAGGGGATGGGTATGCAAGACAAGGCAAGGGAGGGGTAGGCAGTAAAAGGCAAGGAAAGGCAGTAGTAGACAAAGCAAGGCAAGGGATGGGTGTGAGAGACTGGAAAAAATTAATGGCTGAACTGATTTCTACCATCCAGGAACAAGCCCACCTTGTGTTAGCTAGAATTGATGGAAAGGACATGTTTTTAATGGTTCCCCTAAAGAGGGAGATCAGGACCTTTTTGCTTTCACATGGGAAAGAGTACAATATACCTTTACTTGTCTCCCGCAGGGCTACCAGCACTCTCCTACTATAGCCCATCATGCTCTGACTCTTGAGCTGGAGCAAATCACCCCACATGGGGACACCAAGGTGTATCAATACATTGATGATGTATTGATTGGGGGCCCTGATGTCACTGAGGTGGGACAGCCTCAGAAAAGAATAATCAACCACCTGATAAAAATAGGCCTGAAGATTCCCTTGGAAAAGGTGCAACTTCCTTCTTCAGAGGTGAAGTTTTTGGGTATATGGTGGAGAGGAGGAGCTATATGCACTCCCCTGACACACTAGCTATCCTGGGAGCAAAAGGAAGCTCTAGCATGCCTTAGGATTACTGGCATTTTGGGGGAAGCATATTCCTGATTTTTCTATCCTAGCCTGGCCTTTGTATGATTGTACCAGGAAAAGAGTTTCTTGGGACTGGACTCTGGTCCATGAGGAGGCCCTAAAGCTGTTGGGTTTTGTCTCATGAAAGGGGGTTATATGCCCAACCCTTAGAGTGGGGAGATTTTTTCAACCCACAGAGATTTATTTGTCTGTTAGTGCCCCAGGGAAAATGAAACCGTGTATGTCTGACCCAGTCTGTCAGGTAACCTATAAGGGAACTCTTCACTTGACAGATTCACAAGATCAGGGTAACGCGGTTGCCCTTTTCAGGGACTGCCATGTAACAGACCCCTCAGCAGGTCTTCCCATGTGTTATCCCATTGCCAGCAAACTGCCAGCACCTTATAAAGGGCTGACTCTAACAGTTTATGGAATAACACTTTATTAATACAAATTGTGACAAGTTAATAAAGGTTCAAGGTCGTCAGTGATAAGGTCTAGCTGCAAGAACACGCAGCAATCTAAGAATACTATAAAGCAAACACAAGCACAAACTCTAAAATAAAACAATCTACTACTATATTATGGAGCAAAACACAAACTCTAGTCCTCAAAGCAGTAATTAGGGTGCATGGGTGCATAGCCTTTGTTATAAGTTACCAGCGATGGTTTAAGGAAATTGAGAAGACTAATGCAAAATAACAAGCCAATTTATTAGTAAGCGGTAGATGAACAAATTACGACGCGCCGGGGGCCGTTAGAACATAAGTTCTCACACAGCTCGCCCGCCCTCGACCTCTCAAATCCCCCTTTTGAATCCTCTGGGTTCCCGTCTAGACATGCTCAGTACTTAGGTTCTTATTTATACATAGTCCGAGGCATGTGCTCTTTGCACGTGCTCAGTTGCAAAGTTTTTCCCATACATGTTCCTGGGCAGTGTTTCCCGGCGTCGGTGGGCTGGGGGCTTCTTTGTGGGCCGGGGTCTTCGCAAGGAAGATTTCTCCTCTTCCTCCGTGTTCGGTAGATGACCCCAGCTTGGAACATGCGCATTTAAAAGGTATTTTCCTCCCCTCCCAGGCTTATCACATTCCTAAGTCACTTTTGACTCCTTGTTTAGGGGGAGCCTCTCAGTGTCTCCAGATTGTCGGCTTGAATGGTGTTATCAGGGTACTGTAAATTACAGGGTCAGACTACCCCCCTTTCATTATCAACCTTGGGAACAAACGGCAGTTTGTTAACAGCATTTCACAGTTATGTGAGGAATGCATACTGCATACGAAGTTTTACTAAGCTTAAAAAAACCCTTTAAAATGTATATATGTAACCTTAACAGCTATGTGAGAAATATCTCAAATTAAACTTTCGAAGACGGCCAAATAAAGTGAAACAAAGAACTTTTATTTTCAGCGCGCGCTGGGTGCGGTCAGGTTTGCCTCGTGCCAGGGCCTGAGAACACACCGAGATGGGGGGGGGGCAGTTCTTTTAAGGTTTCTTAATTTGCATAACTGTTCCCTTGCCCCTCCCATGCTCAGCTCTGCTCTGCTTTCTTTCTTCCTTAAAAAGCAATATAGCCTTTTCTTGAGCCCAATTGGTTATCTCAGGGCAGGCTCACACTTCTCTTTTCCAGTCCATTGGTTGTTTTAACCATCCTATCAGATTGTTTCCCTGTCCCGGCCGCATGGTCCCTTGGCAATGAGCCCTGGCTGGTCTCATTGCCTTACAGGCTTCCCGGTTCGCCTTCACACAACAATAGCAAACAACAGTAACATGATCACAACTATTAACAGGTCATGGCTGCAACAGAACTGCAGCCATAGGCAACTGTAGAACACCCCTGATCACAAACTCCTCATCATGAGGCAATCATGGAAACCCTGCTTGTAATAAAACCGTTTCATTTATTTCTCACAACTATGAGAGAAATACATATAGAAATCGCACATCCATAGCCTGAAGTGTTAGTAAGCTTAACAAAAACAATCTCTCTAAAAATATATAGTTTATCACAGCCTTTGTATGGGAAAAGGGTTTTTATGTGATGACCTTGGCCCTACAAAAAGACAAAATTGCAAGACTGCATATAAGAATACTACAAGTCCCCTTTAAGGTTAGGTATATTTCCCCCCCCCCCCCCCCCCAACCCTGCGCTTCCCCCCCTCCCATTGGGGTGGCACAAAGGGAGACTGTAAGGAAGTGGTATGCCCAAATGGAACATTATTGTCACATTCACAGAGTGGAAGGACCACCAAAAACCCTCTCTGTACAAGAGCTGACTCAGGCAGATCTGCAAGCAACTCCTCTTTCTCCCAGTAAATCTACACCTCCTTATTCCTATGATTTATGGAATGTCTGGTTTACAGATTCCTCCTCAAAGAGGCAGGGGAAGACTTGGAAATACGGGGCAGTAGCCTTGCATATTGACACCAGAGATCAGATTACAACAGAGGGGGAGGGAGGGCAGTGCTCTAGTTGGGGAGTTAGCAGACTGCAGTGTGATTGAGAGGGATTTGGATGAGAAGGAGATGGTCCTTGTTTATACAGACTCCTATGCAGTATTTCAAGGGTGTACTGAGTGGCTCCCTATTTGGGAACAAAATCAAAGGCAGGTAAATAAGGTGCCGGTATGGCAAAGGGAGAAGAAGGAGGAAATACTGAAAAGAACAAGATGCAAAATGTTATCAGTTGGATGGGGAGCAGCCCATCAGAAGGGGGATTACCCAGCCCACATCTTAAATAACCAAGTAGACTCCCTGTTACAACCCACCCTACAAGGCAGGAGTAACTTTTATTATTATATCCCTTGGAGTGAATTAAAGTAAAATGATACTAGATGATAAGTGTTTGCAGATATATATATAAATATTTATGATTTATTTTAGAACAATTTGGTTGCAAAGAAAAACAGCTGTTTTGGTTGCAATACAGCCACCAAAGAAAATGTATAAGGGAAAAGAGAGAAAGAGAGAGAAAAAGAATATAGTCACCACTTTGGAGATCTTTGATGATGTAGTGGGTTGACCCTGGCTGGATGCCAGGTACCCACTAAAGCCACTCTCTCACTCTCCCTCTGCAACTGCACAGAGGAGACAGGAAAAAACCAAACAGCCAAGGATTCATGAGTTGAGATAGCAGCTGGGAGAGGTCACTTACTGATTCCCTTCATGGGCAAAACAGACTCAAAGTGGGGATAGTACTTTATTTATTTATTTATTTATTTATTAAATTTATTACTGGCATTGACTCCACAGGACAGGGGAATCTTCTAGCAGCTTCTAATAGAAGCCACCCCTGTAGTCCCCCCCCGACTAACAAAACCCAGACACAGAAACCCACTACAAATGAACTTTGTTGTTATTGGTGTCTTGGTCCATCGGGGAGTGGTGGGGGAGAGAAGCCCATGAAACACAAAATGTGGTGGGTTTATATACCCTTAGAAACCCTCCTGGTACCACCACTTGTGTGTGTGGCCGGGGGGGAGGGGGGGGCACTTTTGCAGAGGCTGGAAGCACTGGTCTTTGCAAAGTCATTTAGTCTTGGGGAGGGGATGCTTTGAAGGCACCCCTGCTCAGAGGCCTTCTGAGGTAGTGATGGGTGTGTGTGTACAGGACCCATTTCAAGAGGCCTGGCTCATAGGAGATAAGCATCACAAGCCCAGAGAGTGCCACCTGCCTCCTTTAGATAAACATCACAGACCTAAAGAAGGCATCACACAACCAAGATTTTGCCCCTAGGGCCTCCTCCCCTCAACCTTATCTTCAATCCCCTGGCAGAGGGCTTGCACAGTTCACTCCAGTAGGAATATTTAAAGGCAATTAAAAAAGTCCAGTTCCTCACACTCCCTCACTCAGCTGTTGTAACTAAGGGAAAAGAAGCAGAACAAGGAGAAATGGGGAAATCTATTGGAATGGCTGCATGTGAAGCGTGGCCACTCTGGGGTAGATGATCTGTTAAAAGAGGTGGTAAGTAGAGGATGACCCACCAATTGAAGAGCAGTGAAACAGTTCTTTCTGCCTGCAGCCAATGCCACACCAGACTGGAGAAACATCCCCTGCAAGATCCCCTTCTGCACCTAAGGAAAGGAGCGGAATTGTGGGAAACATGGCAAGTTGATTACATTGCCTTTTCAAAAAATCAGGGGGAAAACAAGATGTGCTGCTGGGAGTTGAAATAGTCTTGGGTTTGGTGCAGGCTAAAGTGGTGGCACAGGCCACAGGAGAAAGTACTGTGAAAGAGTTAAGGTTATGGTTCAGTTTTCTGCCTAAGGCAGAATTAATACAATGAAATAATGGCAGTCACTTCACAGCAGGAATTGTCCAGGAATGGGAAAAAAATGAAGGGATACTGTGGGTGTTCCACACCCCCTACTATCCACGAGCCAATGGGATAGTAGAAAGGAGAAATGGTCTCCTAAAACATTTTTTGAGCCATCAGGATCCAAAGTGGCCCGACCAACTGTGGGATGCTGTAACAAAAATCAGTGACTGGTGGGGAGTAATAGATGTCTGCAACTGTAAGGTAAAATATACCCAGGTATCTTCCCCAAAAATGCCAAGGCAGTGCAAAGGATTCAAAAGGGTTTATTTCGGAGGCAAAGACTGTAATGAATTAATTGAATACTTGTAATTTCTCTGTAATCATAACGTTCTGTATTTTTTTTTTATTTCTGTAGTAAAATTAATGGTATATTTCTTTGTTTTGTAACAAACCCCTTTTCCAGTAAAACATATGACAATGTTTGCCAGGAAAATCCTATCCAAAGACAGACAGAGAAATACACAATCTTTTCTTAAGGTGATTGGGTTACCTAACAAGGAATTAGCCCTTCCAGGAACTCAAGAAAAGAACCCTAGACAAAGTAATCCTTCTTCCAGGAAAACAGCAAGCAGAATAAACTTTCCTTGTGAAAATTCAAACCCCAATAAACATCGTATGTCTGACTTCTGTGCCAGAACACAGATAAGATCATCTAGTGAAACTGCAGCCCCTTGAATTCACGCATGCGTTCTCCGGACCTCGGATTGCAAAATATGGAGCCCAAAATGGTACAAAAAGGAGAGAAAATGTTCAGTCGGTGCTGACTTGCCACAGTGCAGGCAACCTGGTGCACCACTCCTTTTTTACTTGTTTTTAATGCTTTTATAATAAACTATATCTTTATTGCAGCTTTGCAGTCCGGCTTTTATTGGTAACTTATAACAAAGACATTAAAACTTACAAACTTCTCAGCACTGCAAGACAGCACTGGACCTCAGACAAAAAGGCAAACCTCCTGTTCGCTCCCAGGCTTTATCATCCATGACCCCTCAACTCTCCCTGGGCCACAGTGGTCCTGTAGCATTTCTTCGTGTTGTTATAAGTTAATATAAGAATTTAGACAACTCAATTCCAATTAAACATTGATAAATTTATTAAGCAAGCGATAATAAAGCAAACAGCACTGGGTGGCTTGGGGGCAGACACACACTGAAAATGTAGTAAATGTTCCTTTTTATACATTTCCAAGTCCCAAGTTTTGAATGCAGCTGCGTTGAGGCTTGAGTTCGTGGTTCATTGCTAAGTGGTCATCTGGGATTTGTCAAAGATGAAAGCTTCAGTTCTTATCAGCTGTAAATTTTACCAATACTGATACTTGTTTGTTTAGCAAGATGTCTGCAATTATTTTTACTGACACTTGCTTAATTACCAGGATGTCCATGAAACTTATCTTGTTGAATTATAACAAAAGTTCCTTATTCCCTCATACACATAAGATTTTATGAACAAAGTTAACAATCTATTACAGTGTTATCTCTCTCCTCTCACATATTAGAGAGAGAGGCTGAGACTTCTCTTGGTGTGCTGGGGAAAGGAAGGAAGGGAGGGGGAAGGGGGAGGGGGGAGAAGAGAAAGCATTGAAGCTACCTTTGAGAAAGAGGAACTTGGACCATTTTGCCCCAAGGCACGTACTATCTCTTTCAGAAGCAAAGGGACTGACTATCCCAGGAACCCGAACCCTGTACATTTTCCAGGTCAGCCAGTATTGATAGACCTGCCAACTATCAGGGAAGTCACACTGGTCTTAAAGTCCCCCCTGAAAATGTATGCATGGGTAGCCACAGATGCCCATGGCAGAAAACATAAAATTAATACCAGATGGATAGTTCCTTCTTTTAAAAGAAGTGGTCTAAGCAGGACTGAGTTTTCTCTCTCCTCTTACTGGTATTCCAAGAGGAGAGGTATCCCATGAGAAGATGATATGGTCATGAGAAAATAAGTGCCAACAGGACTAAAGACTCACACTGTTCTTTGCCTCATAGATTGTTTGCACACCTTTCGTCAAGGTAGTGTTGCCTAAAAGACCATGGAAAAAAAGACTCCAAGCCAATTTAGTATAGGAGATAAGGAGAGCAGAAGCTTTAATGAACCTCCAGGCCCCAGGAATACAAACTCTGCGCGCACCTTTGGACACAGGTTCTATGATTTTATAATGATGTTCATCCAATCCCTGCTCGTCCACCCTCCGGTTCTGCCCTGTTTGACCCCTCAGCACACCCCCTTGGGAATTGACTCGGGGGGAGTTTGGGACCCTTCTTTCATCATCTTCATCCTCCTCTCATCACATTGAGTTCTTGGAGGCCTTCCAAAGTTCCGGGCTTGAAGGTCGTTGGGCCTATGTTTACATCTTCTGGTGCAGATGTTAGGGTGTTTTTCTGCAATTCTACCTTGATAAGAAGACTAAACCACTAACAGAATTTTGAGGGATTTATATGGAACGGGGTTTGGTATTTGTAACCGTTAAGCTAGTGCTGTAATAAATTAAGAATATAAGAGTGTAATAAAATTAATTGAATACTTGTAATTCCTCTGTAATCATAACCTTCTGTATTTTTTTTTCTGTAGTAAAAATTATTGGTAGGATTCTGTGTTTTGTAACAAAACCCCTTTTCCAGTAAAACATAAGACACTTTTTGCCAGGAAAATTCCTATCCCAAAGCAGACAAAGGGATACACAAATCTTTTCTTAAGGTAAATGGATAATCAGCCCTTCCAGTAACTCAAGAAAAGAATCCCAGACAAGGTAATCCTTTTTACAGGAAAGAAGAAAACAGAATACACGTTCTTAGTGAAAATTCAGAACCCAATAAACATCTCACATTTGACTGTGGCACCGAGACACAGATACAATCATGCAGCAGGACTGCTGCCCCGAGACTCACGCATGCGCACTCCAGACTTCTGATTGCGAAATACGGGACCCGGAATGGTTCAAAAAGGGAGAAGGGACATTCAGTGGCTGCTGTCTCTTGCCGCGGTGCAAAGGCAGCCCAGTGCACTGTCATTTCCTTTTTGCTTGTTTTTAATGCTTTTATAATAAACTATTTCTTTATTGCAGCTTTGCAGCCCGGTTCTTATTGGTAACTTATAACAGTGCTGTTACTTTTACTAGAAAATACTGGTAAAAGATACAATACCCTGAGAAATATAATACAGCTACATTTAAAATCTACATTCACTACATACTTCTAAAGTCTATAAAAATTAAAAAAATCAAAAACTCCAAGGCATCAGTAGTTTTGGGATAGTTATATTTGTATACGATTTATCTCAGTAGTTTTACTGTATGTATATAAATTTGTTGCAAGCAAGGCTTTGGGATGTTTGTGTTTCCTCTCTGGTTGCCTCTTGTCATTTAGCTTTGGAGCTCAGACAGGATTTCATATGATTATGAAATCAAATTTGTATACCTCTTCCTACCTCCTCAGAGCAAAGTATAAAATAACTATACCAACAGAACCATATGTAGTAGTAGCAAGTGATGTATGAAGCATGATTGTGCAAAAGAAGAGAATGTTGAACTTTTGGTGACCCTTGGAGGGAGGGAGAAAAGGAGATGACAGGGCAATTGAGGAAGCAACTGGAAAGTTTTCTCTGTGTAAGAACTAAATGAAACTGTTTTATTACAAGCAGGGTTTTCATAATTACCTCGTGATGAGGAGTTTTTGTGATAAGGGGTGTTCTGCAGTTTCCTGTGGCTGCAGTTCTGTTGCAGCCATGACCTGTTAATAGTTGTGATCATGTTACTGTTGCTTATTATTGCTATATAGAGGCAAACCGGGAAGCCTGTAAGACAATGAGACCAGCAAGGGCTCATTGCCCAAGGGACCACATGGCTGAGACAGGGGAACAATCTTATAAATCGGTTAAAACAACCAATGGGTTGACAAAGGGAAGTGTGAACCGGCCCTGAGAGACCCAATTGAGCTCAAGAAAAAGGCTATATCTCCTTTTAAGGAAGAAAGGGAACAGAGCTGAGCATCGAAGGGATGAGGGAATATTTATGCAAATCAAGAAACCTTAAAAGAACTGCTCCCCCCCCCATCTCGGGTGTGCTTTCAGGCCCTGGCATGAGACAGACCTGACTGCACCCAGCACGCGCTAAAAATAAAGTTCTTTGTTTCACTTTATTTGGCTGTCTTTGAAAGTTTAATTAGAGATATTTCGCACATCCGAGTATAGGCATGGAAGGCATAAGTGGTCAAGATGACAGAGGAACAGAAGAAAGGATGTCAGGTGTGGAAACCAAGGAAGGATTTAGAAAGTTGGGAAGGTATTTGGTCTGAATCCAGGACCTTGACTGGAATAATATACTGAGTAGGTAGGAATGGTTCAAGTTTTGTTATACCTTTGAACCCTCTTGATGCCTTTGAGGTTCATAAGTATGTAGATTTTAATGCAGCTTTTAGCACTTTTTAGTAATTTTAGGATAGAGTTTTTAACTAAATACTTTTGCACCAAATTCCAAAATATTGCTTATGTTTCTTGTCAAGGATTTCAATAGAGATTTTTTAGCAAACTAAGGTGCATCTAGTCTCAAGAGAGTGTACAAGAAAAAGATATATCTAGCCCATTCTTTAGTCAAAATTATTTAGAAAGCCCAGAATCCTTGAAATAGTTCCAAGCAGAAGAGAAGACCTGAGGAAGATGAAGATGGGAGGAAAGAGTGGTCGTGGAAGACCATCCACCCAATTCAGGAAAGCAGGTCTGAGGGCCGTCCTGGGGGAGGAACAATTTTCGGGATGGGTGTATTCCATTAGATATGATAATTAGTGGTATAAAGTTGTAACAGTTATCTTGTATGCTTGTGCAAAAATGTATTTTATGCACCTGTGCTGGTTTAAAGGCAAACCGGCAGAAGAAATTAACCCAACTCAAAAGAGATTATAAATCAGAATTACAATTTAATAAAAATAATACAATAAATACAATTATACAGATGAACAGTTGGTTTTAACCCACAAAAACCTCAGATGTATAACCAGGCACCCTGGGACACGAACAGAATGGTGTTCATTGGCCCCTGTGCTGAGCCCCATGTGGGTCCCCTGAGTCCAAAAGTAAAAGGAGAGAAAGAACCTGTTGGTGCGAGTGATGGTCACAGTCTGGTCGAGAACGATGGTTGCAGTCCAACTGAGGTTCTGGTCCTCCTCTAGATCCCATGAGTGGTACCACAAGTCCCAAGATCCCAAGATTGTATACACTCATGTTCAGACAGGAATGCCCAATACCTCCCCCAGGGTGGGGAGTTCCACAGTGGGTGAGTTGTGGGTGTCAGGACAGGAACATCCTCCTATCTCACAGGCCTCTTAACATCCAGCTTATAGCCAGAGGGGTCAGGTGTGCTCTGGGCAGCTGCTGCAAATGGTCTATTGTTAACAGTTTCTGGCAAATGACATAGAGGGTGTAGAATACGCAGTTTGGGTTACACCCATACAGTGATGAACTGGTCCAGGCTGCTCTAACTAGGACAGCACCTTAAAGAGCTTTAATTAAAGACATGGACTCTTCCTTTCTTTACTAAAATTGTCCAAAGTATTTTTCTTTGATTTTACGCAGGGTAGGCAGAGAAAGGCCAAAAAAGGGAGGGATAGTCAAGGCAGTGCAAGTCAAAGGAGGAAATCGCAGGAGGTGAAAACAAGGCAAAGAAAGGGGTTGACAGGTCAAGGTAAGGGATGGAGACGCAAAAGACTGAGAGGCAAGGGAGGGGTAAGCAGGGCAAGGCAACACAAGAGGTGGGTTTGCAAGGCAAAGGGTGGGTTTGCAGTGCAAGGAAAGTGAGAGGTAGGCAATGAAAGGCAAGGCAATGCAAGGGAGGTGTAGGAAATTCAAGGCAAGTCAAGGGAGAGGTAGGCAAGGTAAGGAAAGGCAAAGTAGTTGTATGGAAAGGCAAGGGAGGGGGAGAAAATTCAAGCCAAGGCAAGGGAGGGGTAGGCAATGCAATGCAAGTCACAGGAGGAGAAGGCAAGGCAAGACCTGACAAGAAAGGGGTCAAATCATCTCAAATCTCAAATCTGGGGATGGGTATGCAAGAGAATGCAAGACAAAGGAATGGAAGGGAGGGAAATGCAAGGCAAGGGAGTGGTAGGCAAGGGAAGACCAGGAAGTTGTAGACAGGGTAAGGCAAGGAAGAGGAGAGGAAGGCAAGTCCAGTGAGGAGTAGCTAAAGGAATGATAGTGAGGGGTAGGCAGGGCAAGGAAAGCCTAGGGAAAGAAGGGATAGACAAGTCAGGGGATGGGTATGCAAGGCAATACAAGGCAAGGGAGAGTTAGGCAAAGCAGAGGAAGGGGTCGGTTTGCAAGTCAAGGCAAATGACAGGTAGACAATGTAAGGCAAGGCAATACAACTGACAGGTAGGCAATTCATGGCAAGACAAGGAAGGGGTAGACAGGGAAAGGCAAGGACACACATGGGTCTGTAAGGCAAGGTAAGGCAAGGCAAGGGATGGAAAGGTAAGGGAGGTGTAGGCAAGAACAGGCAAGGGAGGCATAGGCAAGGCAGGGCAAGTGGGGTCAGGAAAAACAAGGTAATGGATGGATTGGGAAGGCAAGACAACTGAGGGGAAGGCAAGGAATTACCACTGTCTTGCCTTGCCTTTCTCTGCCTACTCCTCCCTTGCCTTGCATTGCCTTGCATCCCTGTCCCCCACCTTGGCTTGCCTACCACTGTCTTGCCTGGCCTTGTGTTGCCTTGCCTTCTCCTCCTATGACTTACCTTGCCTTACCTACCCCTCTCTTGCCTTGCCTACCCCTCTCTTGCCTGGCATACGCATCCCCCACCTTGACTTTCCATTTCTTGCCCAACCTTATTTTGCCTTTTCTACCCCTCTTTCATAGTTTTAGGAGAGTTTGTATTTTATTACCTGATTTCTAGCATATTTTTGGAGGAACTGTTTCAATAAGAAGGAAACTCCATCACCACAGTTGGCCAGTGGTGAAGGGGGGAAGAGGGGGGAAGGGAGGGTGTGCTTGTAGCTCTTGCCACAGTATTCCTTCTTTGTTCTCCCAGGGGAAAATGAGGGAAGGGAAGCACATGTTGGTCACCATTTTGTCTGTATACAAAAGGAGGGGGAGGATGTTGTATTAAATATGAGGATGGCCATGTAAATAAAACTGGGCACCAGATGATGATGGCCTAAATTCAGCTTTTATTCTCTTCATCCAGAATATTACATTGTCTTCACACAACTGCACTCACACACTGTCCTGTAGAATCTTACATACACTATTCTTAGTTCTATTATCTATATTTACCACTAGCCTTCACATATGATTGGATGTTCACCTCCTATTTACATTCTTTTCCATGCTGTCAGGCTGCACGACCTTGCTGCATCCTCCGACATTTCCCCCTTTTTTGTATTTGTGCCACAAAAATTGCCTGGGTCATCCTTTGCAGGACCCTTTGCAAATACGGCACCAAACATGGCAACATCAGTAGCACAATTACAACAATAGACAACAGAAGCAAACCTGTCTTGACTATAGGCAAAAGCCATCCTGATAGTTCCCATTTACCAACAGACCATTTAGCCAATTCTGACCAGAATTAATTTGCAACTCTTTGATTCTTGCTTCCAATCATTGAAGGCTAGCATGCATCAGCTTACCATAATTAAATCTATACAGCACATCCTCTTAAAATCTTAACATTCATTAAGTATTTTAAGTTCACACACATAGATATCTACTCAACTTTTTTCACTCATACAGCTTTTTTTCCAGTCATTCAGAAGGTGGCCACCTCAATCACTCCTCACTCACACATAGCTGGGATTTTTATTATAGTTTTACATTTCAACCATACAGATCCCAAGCATTACTGGCTGTGTGCTTCTCAGTTTGCCATCTCTGGTGGTCATGTTCACCAATTCCACCTGTCCTGAAGAGGAATCAAAACAAGGAACAAAAACCTTAACAAACCTAAATGAGATCTATTCTTGATCCAGGACCTGTTCATGTGCATGCATATTCTCCTCCTCCCCCCCTTTTTTTTTTTGTTTTGAAAATATGTTTGGTATGTAAAATTCTCTCTTGAAAATAATTCGCTATGAGTGAGTTAGCCCTGTTTAAAAATACTAAAAACTATGCAGCATAACAGAAATAATGTCAGGTGAACTGAAAGAAGACAAGAAAATCATGTGTGTACATTTTAAATTCCCAACTGAAATGTACCTTAACCTAATGCTAGGAAGGGGGAAAGGAAAGAAGGAAAGTGTAATTTGCAATTACAAAGTCACAGTAACCAAGTAACCAGGACCAATCATAGATCTCCTAAACTCCTAACTATTCCTCAGTAAGTTCCACTTCTCTGTGACAAACTTAGTGAACCAGCACTACTAGCACTACCAGTCATGCATATGGAAGTTCTCTTCAAAGCTCCCTTTTTTTTTTTTTTTTTTTTTTTTGTCACACTACCGAGAAAGTTGTGCTGGCAACACCACAAATGCCGAGCCCTGCAGCTCTGGGACCTCCGGGACCCTCCTCACTGCTCCAGGACCCTCCTCCAGCGGGTGGCGGGGCCCTATTGCTTTCAGGGGGCGGCGTGCCCCGGTCTGGCTCTGAGCCCACAGTGCCCCAGCTCCGCCCCGTCGTGCAACTGCATCAACAGCGACTCCGCCGTAGCTCTGCTGCCAGCACAGTTCTACCTAGGCATCCCTCTGTGTGCCGACCCTCCCCGCAGGTGTTGTCTCCGTGCTCTCTGGATGTTGGTATCTCCGATGTTTGGAATGCAATCAGCTCTCAGCTTCTGTTCGTCTGCCTCTTCCAACCGTTTCCACTGTTAACCAAAAGTTTCACAAGCCGTTCCTATTAATAGTTCAGTTTGTTTTAAGTAGTTATCGTGGCAGAAACAGATGAGAGCAGTCAGACAATTTTGCAGAGAAGGTTTACGTGGGGAAAAAACAAGAGCTCAGCTGCGGGACAGTAACTGGTCCGCCCGCTGTTCCCCTGCGGGTCTTGAACCTATACCCTGGGATTCAAAGTCCCATGCTTTATCGACTGAGCTAGCCAGGCTCCTTTCAGGCTATTTGTGCTCCTGTCAAACTAACCAGGTTCCCTCCAAGTCTTACAGCAGCTTTGTTTCCGAGTCTTAGAGTAAAATCTTTACCCTGTGTCTTCCATCCATGAGTGACTGTTGTGAGGAAACTATAACTTGCAAAGCAAACATATTTTTGCCTCTCGTTTAATTTCATTAACATTGTTAAAAGTTCAAAGAATGTTGTGGGCAGGCTTTATGGAATTCTACAGTTTCCGTCCTTTGTAGAGCGGCGCGGGGGGCGAAGGGGGGAAAGTGGGGGGGAGGCTCTGGGCCTCCGCCTTCCCATGTCTTCCAGCAGCCCTCCATCTTGCCTCGCCCCCCCCATCTCGACCCATCTTCAGCACACACTGCAGAGGGGAAGGGGGGGAGGGAAAAGGGACGGTTTTGATCGCGATCTGAGGCGGTCCCGGTCCCCGGCCTCGGTTCCAGCTCGGCTCCGGCTCGGCTCTGCTGAACCGGGCCGCCTCGCCCCACGAGTCCTTGTCACGCAGCGTTGCTAGTCCGTGCTGCCGCTTCGCAGTGCCCCCCGCCCTGTGCCGCTGCAAACCTCACTTAGAATCAAGTCCACTTAGACTCCAGATCAGGGTGGGAGTCTCGTCAGTATTAGTCGTGATCCCTCCTGGTTCGTAACACTCGGGGTTCACCAGTTGTTGTATTAAATACGAGGACGGCCATGTAAATAAAACTGGGCACCAGATGATGATGGCCTAAATTCAGCTTTTATTCTCTTCATCCAGAATATTACATTGTCTTCACACAGCTGCACTCACACGCTGTCCTGTAGAATCTTACATACTAACACTATTCTTAGTTCTATTATCTATATTTACCACTAGCCTTCACATATGATTGGATGTTCACCTCTTATTTACATTCTTTTCCATGCTGCCAGGCTGCACGACCTTGCTGCATCCTCCGACAGGAGGAAGACTAGAGGTGTTCTCTACCAGTTGTTGAGTTGAACCACTCTGTTGGTATTTTTGGTTTTGCTGCTATATTTGTCAGTAAACTGTTAAATTTTCACTTATATCTTCTTGCATTTTGTCTCTCTGTATTGGTGGGAAAAAAGAAGAGGTCTTAATAAAAGGGGAGTGAGTTCATTTGATTGGAGTTCTCACCCCAAGACACTCTCCCTTGCGTACTCCTCACTGTACTTGCCTTGCCTTCCTCTCCCTTGCCTTGGCTTGCCTTGCCTAGAACTTTCTGGCCTTTCCTTGACTACTGCTCCCTTGCATTTACTTGCCTTCCCCTCACTGCCTTGCTTTGCCTTTCCTAGCACTTTCTTGCCTTGCCTCCCCTGTTCTTGCCTGACCTAGAATTTCCTACATCTCCCTTGCATCGCCTTGCCTTTCATTTCCTACCTCTCCCTTGCATCGCCTTGCCAACCCATCTCTTGCCTTCCTTTGCCAACCCATCTCTTTCCTTCCCTTGTAAACCACTCCCTTGCCTTGCCTTGCCTTGCCCTGCCTACCCCTCCCTTGCCTTACATTGTTTTACATACTCATCCCCACCTTGACTTGCATACCTGTGGGAGGAGGAGCTTCCAGAACAAACACACACAAATCAATATGATTTAAGCAAATGTTCCTCTTTATTTACGTAACCTGACCTCTTATATACTTTCAGTGCCCTGCAGCGCGTGATCACTTTCAAACTATTGGTTATATGCTGTACCCACGAATCGAGCATGCATTACTGACACACTTCCTATTGGGTACATACAGATGTCCATGCGATATGAAGACATTGCTTTTGTCTACAAACTCCTCCTTAGTGTTGTCACAGGTTACTCATAGTTTACATTCCTGCAGTCTGTTATTACTGCCCTGTATTTTTCCACTGCCTGCAAATAGATTTCTGGCTATGTCAGGCCCAGGCCTAACTGAGGCCTATTAGTATGGTTTGTTCATAGTGTGTCTTTTTTCAGCTAAGCACTCCACACATACCCCTTTCTTCCTGGTCTTTTCTTGCCCTGCTATCATAGATTTGAAAAGAGATGTTGGAATTTTTTCCCCAATGTGCCCCCCCCCCCCCATTTGTTTCTTCCAGGATGGGAGGGGGGGCAGAGCGGAGCCGCATGTCCAGGGCAGTGCAGAAGCAGGGAGAGGGGGAGGTCTTGGGGGGAAATATGGTGGCTGCAGGGATAGCTGGGGAGTCTTTTGTTCCGGGGCTTCTGGGGGTTTGGTTCGGGACCGGACAGAGCAGGAGCCCAGTTTTTGGCTGCCTTGTTCTCATTTCCTGAGAGTAAGTTTTTTCCCCACGGGGCACCTTGTGGAGGACAAATGAGAGAGAGAGAGAGACGACCCATCTCAGAGTGAGGTATTCTGCTTTCAAGACTGCCTGGGGGAAAAGGACTTGTTGTGTTTTTTGTTTTTTTTTCATTGCTGGCTGCCAGCATACGTGGTTGCAAGCAGCTTTTGAATTGCAGGGACAGTCCTGTCTTTCCCCCACCCCTCTCCCAGTTGCCGCAGGTTTCTCCACCACCCCCACCCCCAGCCCCCCACCCCCCCCACCTGGGGATTTGGGACTTTGTTTTGTTTCTTCTAAATGTTTTTGATTGCACCATTTGTTGTTTATTTAGATTTTTGTTAATAAACAGTTGTTCCTTTTCCTATTCCACACTTCCACCTGAATTCTCCTAATTTTTAAGTTGTAATCTTGTTAAACTAAGACACCTGCCTACCCCTCCCTTTCCTTGCCTTGCCTAACCCTCCCTTGCCTTTCCTTGCCTTGCAACCTCATCCCCCACCTTGACTTGCCTACCCCTTTCTTGCCTGGCCTTGCCTTTCTTTTCCTTCTACTTCTATGACTTGCCTCACCTTCCCTTTCCCCCACTGACCTTGCCTTTCCTTGCCTACTCCACTCCTCTCCTGCCTTGCCTACCAAACCTTGTATTTCCTTACCCAACCTTACCGTCTTTTGTCTTGCCTTGTGTACCTCTCCCTTGCCTTGCTTCAAATTGCTCATACCTCCTTTGCCTTTTCTTGCCTTTCATTGCCTATCTCTCAGTTCCTTTGCCTTGCCAACCCATTCCTTAGCCTTGCCTTGTATCCCACTGCCTTCCCTTTCCTTCACTTGCCTTGCCTACCCAATCTTGCGTTTCTTTTCCATGCCTTGATTACCCCTCCCTTTCCTTTCCTTTTATTGCCCACCCAACCTTGCATTTTCTTGCAATGCCTGGCCATTCCTTGCCTTCCCTTCCCTACGACTCCCTTGCCTTACCTTGAATTGCCTACACCTCCTTTGCCTTTCCTTGACTTTCATCGTCTATCTCTCAGTTGTTTTTCCTTGCAGACCCATCCCTTTGCCTTGTCTCGCCTCCCACTGCCTTGCCTTTCCTTGCCCTGCCAACCTCTCCCTTGCCTTGCATTGCATTGCATACTCATTCCCTGCCTTGACTTGACTACCCCATTCATGCCTGGCCTTGCCTTGCCTCGACTACCCCTCCTTTGCCTTGCCTTACCGACCCCTCCATGTCCTTGCCTAAGGGATTGGGAAAAGCAAAGAAAAACAATGCAGGAAATGGTCTTCTGTGGGAGGAAAGCAGACAGTAGCAGAGTGCAGGTTTTTTCTCTCTGGGGGGGAAGCAGCAAGTGGCAACAGTCACTGCAAAAAGTAATGACCACATTACATGGTGGCAGAAGACAGAAGGAAGGGAAAGGAAAGGGAAAAGAAAAGGAAGGGAAAGGAAGGGAGAGGGAAAGGAAGGGAGAGGAAAAGGAGAAAGGAAAGGAAAGAAAAGAAAGAAGGGAAAGGAAGGGAGAAAGGAAAGGAAGGGAAAGGAAGGGAAAGGAAAGGAAAGGAAGGGAAAGGAAAGGAAAGGAAAGGAAAGGAAAGGAAAGGAAAGGAAAGGAAAGGAAAGGAAAGGAAAGGAAAGGAAAGGAAAGGAAAGGAAAGGAAAGGAAAGGAAAGGAAAGGAAAGGAAAGGAAAGAAAAGGAAAGGAAAG
>NW_020956405.1:21810-43935 GCF_003031625.1 Empidonax traillii
TCTCCAGTCACATCTTCTTGTTTCACTTTTACCACCAGTCCTTGGTTGCCTCCACTGCCATCTGGTCATGGCTGTTTGAGACATTTCTTAGAAACAGAATGGAATGTTACAAAGGATACAAGTGTTGGTTAAGGAATTGAATCAATTGCTGGATTTGTTCTTATTTTCTGAAAGACAAAACCAAAAGAGTAGAACTGCTTGGAATCCCCATACCACAAACAAACCGGGACACATTATTTCAGCGTCCCAAATTTACTTACAATGTGTATCTTACTATGTGTAAAGTAAGAATGCCTAATACTACTTATGCAAAATATATAACTACTGAGAAAACAAGGACTCATAAAAACCCCCTTGATGTATTGGTGGGAAGTTATCCTTTTTGTGCTTGGAAAATTCAGATACAGAGTATGGATAAAATTCCTAACACTGAAGGAAAATATTGGAATGCTCCAATGTTGTGGGTTTGCTCTCAGCCAATTTCTCTCACCCCACACACAATTACTATAAGTTGAGAGAAGGTTTATGCAGACAAAAGAGATCTGACTGGGGAGAATAATATTAAGATTTATTACTAACAAGATGAACTATATATATACTCCAATTCTAATTAGGTAAAAGTACTATGTATTTACAAAAATACCCCTTCCCCCCTTTGTATCAGTTCAAGAGGAGAAGCAGTCTCTTTTTCCATTTCTGGAGCTACAGGTCTTTTAGATAATTTTGCAGCACTCTAAAGTTCTTCTTCTATTATCTCTAGGACGACAACTCCGATTCGTTGCAGCTAGAACTGTTTCTCTTTCTCTCTCTCTTCTGTGTCGACCTCAGGGCTGGGCCTACCCCCCTCCTGGGCTAAGACCAGGACCTGGGGGGTTACCCAGGTTCTGTAGGGTCTTCCATGAACTGCAAGGGGACACTTGTTTACCATGGATCTTCACCACAGGATCACAAGGGATAATGGCTTTTGAGTTCACTCCTGTTTCCTGTGGGGTCCCTTCCCGCAGGAGAACAGTCCTTGATAGACCTCTCTGATGTGGGTCCATCCCTCGGGCAACAGGTCTTCCATTCTCTGCTGTCCCTCCGGGTCACAAATTCAGCTGCACGAGCACGGATCCCTCACCGAGATCCCACATCCTACTCGAGCCATCTCGCTCCAGCATAGGTCTCTCTCTCTCTCTCCATGAGCCACAGGTCTCCAGCAGGACTCTGTTTCATTCCAGGCTTTCTCATGGAGTCACATCTTCTTCAAGGATTCCTCTGCTTTGACATGGGCTCTTTCATGAGCTTCAGAGGGTCGTCTCTGCTCCCCAACAGTTTTCAACAGGTGGCAGGGATTTTAGTTTTCAGTCTTTCCCCTGCTGAAGGGGGAGAGAGCGAGAGGGGGAGAGAAGTTCTCCCCCTTCACGGCTTTTCTCTCCTGCTGCCGGCTTTGACCTTGGAGGCCCATTATTTCTCTAGAGTTTTTTGTTTGTTTGTTTGTTTTTTTCTCTACTCTGTTACGGGAGAGAAGAGGGGCTTCAGTACCACACCTGCCCCCTGCCCACGACTGAGGGAGGAGGGGGGCCCTGACCCACTTGGGGCCTGACGCTTCTCCTACATGGCTACTAATTTCATCTGTGCAACCACCTTCTCTTCCATTTTCTTAGATATGTAAGTGGTAGAGGCGTTACTAAAACTTTTGATTGTTTTTTTTCCGGAAATCCACCTGGAGAAAACCATTTTCAGCCCCAGGGGAATGCTGGTGGACAAACCCATGACACCCAACAGGTTCAGGATGGTATTGGTTTGGTCAAGATACTGCTAGAAAGGCTTTACTCCCCATGGTGGGATGGAACGTACTCTTGGAGCAATAGTCCCCATTTTAGCATTGTATTCACTGGATACAATGTGTTAGAGTTTAGACCTGGCTCCCTGCCAAGTTTCTGGGACTATAGCAAAAACTTCCCTTTCCCTTTTTCTTTTAGGACAAAGGAAAAAAATTATAGAAACTGAAGAACTCAAACCCAACTGAATTATATCAAAATATATATTTTTACATATATCACAGTTATATACAGTTAGAATACTATGTATCTCGTAAAAAGAACCCCGAATACCCCCCGAAAGGATAGGGAAAGGGAAAAGGGAAAGGGAAAAGCCAAAACAGATATGCACAATTGAAACCCGGAACAATCAATAAAGAACTAGTAAAAGAAAATCTTACTATTCTCCTTGAGATAGTGGAATCTCGCCTAACGACCACTGGTACCGTCTGCCTCCCAAGACCTACAAGGCCTCACTAGGCCTCACTAGACCTCACTCCTCTACACGGGCAGAACTGACAGCAGAGAACCTGTGCCTTCAGATCCACTGGAAGAGAAGAGGGAAGAGGCTTCTCTCCCTTCTTATTTATACCCTGGTTTATGTAAAAATCATATGGATTACTGGGAACATGTCCACTTCCTTGGTTACGAGCTGGTTGCCAGGAAGGTCTAGATTAAAACTATCACATTCTCCACCTCTTATTCTATATTATTTTTACGTAACACTTATATCTCGCATTAACCTATATCCCAAGCATATATATATATATATAGTTCTTGTTTGTCTTTTGGATCAGTCATCTTGTCATTGAAGACTGGTATCAGCATCAACTCAGTTCGGATCCTTGGCCCTTTCTCAGTCACTTCCACAGTTCAGCTTTAGGGCTGGTTCATTGTTCTGGGCTGTCTCATCATTGGACACCGGCATCAGCTTAGTTCAGGTCTTTCTCATTTGGTGACTGGCCTCTTGCAAAACACAACTCAGAACACAACATTAATTTTTCCCCAAGGTTAGGTTTCCTTGAGGCACACACTGGATGTCTCCATCTTTCTTCATCACCCACCACGTCCTTGAGCGAAGACAATTCCATGAATAGGTTTGTCTTCGCCTGAGGCAGGGATAACCCAAACAGCTTTACCAAGCATACCTCTCCAGTGAATCACTGGAATTTTGTCTCCATCTACACTGTGCAGGGATTCTTCTTGGGCAAGACCAGCTCGATTGACAGAGCCTCTAGTGTGAACTAGCCGTGTGACCTTTGCCAAGTGTTTATCCCAAGTTTTGAAAGTTCCCCCACCTAGTGCCTTCAGAGTGATTTTCAACAGCCTGTTACATCATTCAACCTTCTCAGTAGCTGGTGTATGATATGGAATGTGATATACCCATTCAATACCATGCTCCTGTGCCCAAGTGGAAACTAAATTGTTTTCAAAATGAGTCCCATTGTCTGACTCAATTCAATCTGGAGTGCCATGTCTCCACAGTACTTGCTTCTCAAGACCCAGAATGCTATTCCAGGCTGTTGCACGGGGTACCAAATAAGTCTCTAACCATCCAGTGGTTGCTTCCACCATGGTAAGTACATAACGTTTGCCTTGGCGGGTCTGTGGCAAAGTCATATAATGGACCTGCCATGCTTCTTTATATTTGTCCCAACATCCACCATACCATAGGGACTTCAATCTTTTTGCCTGCTTAATAGCGGCACAGGTTTCACAATCGTGGATAACCTGGGAAATAGTGTCCATGGTTAAATCCACTTATTTGTCTCGTTTCCATCTATAGGTGGCATCTCAGCCTTGATGGCCTGAAGCATCATGGACCCATCAAGCTAGGAACCATTCTCCTTTTTGTTGCCAGTCTAGATTTATTTGTGACACCTCAACTTGTGCAACTTTGTCTACCTGTCTGTTATGAGCATGTCCTCATTAGCTTGACCCTTGGGTACATGGGCATTTACATGGCATACTCTCAGATTCAACTTCTTAACTCTAGCAGTGATGTCTTGCCACAAATGAGCAGCCCAAATGGGTCTTCCTCTATGCTTCCAATTCATCTTCTTCCATCAGTCCAACCATCCCCATAGGGCATTGGATATTATCCATGAGTTGGTGTAATGGTAAAGCTTTGGCCTTTCTTCTTGTTCCTCAATATCCAAAGCAAATAGGAAGGCTTTGAGTTCTGCAAATTGACTCGATCGGTCTTTTCCTTCAGTAACTTCCTCCACTCATCAGGTGGGACTCTAGACAGTTGTTTTCCACTTTTGGTTTCCCCCTACAATACAGCAAGAACTATCGGTGAAAAGGGCATAACACTTTTCCTCTGGTAGCTGATTGTATGGTGGAGCTTCTTCATCTCAATTCACTGGCTCTTCTTCCTCTTCATCTGCCAGACTGAAGTTCCCACCTTCAGGCCAATTTGTTATAATTTCTAAAATTTCAGGGAGATTCGAGTTCCTGATTCGGACACTCTGCGTAATCAAAGGCATCCACTTGCTCCAGGTGGCATCAGTGGCATGATGCGTAGAGGGCACCTTTCCCTTAAATATCCAGCTCAGCACTGGCAGTCAGGGTGCTAAGAAGAACTGTGCTGTGCCAATCACCTCTGAGGCTGCTTGTATGCCTTCATTCTTCGGCAAAGCCTTTGACACTGTCTCCCATAATATACTCCTGAAAAAGCTGGCAGCCCATGGCTTGAACAGGGGCACTCTCTGCTGGGTTAAGAACTGACTGGAGGGCCGGGCCCAGAGATTGCTGGTGAACGGGGTTGCATCCAGCTGGCGACTGGTCACTAGTGGTGTCCCCCAGGGATCAGTGCTGGGCCCAGTCCTATTTAATATCTTTATTGATGATTTAGATGAGGGGATTGAGTCCATCATTAGCAAATTTGCAGATGACACCAAGTTGGGAGGGAGTGTCGACCTGCTGGAAGGCAGGAGGGCTCTGCAGAGGGACCTGGATAGGTTGTAGAGTTGGGCTGATTCCAGTGGGATGAAGTTCAACAAGGCCAAGTACCAGGTCCTGCACTTTGGCCACAACAACCCCCTGCAACGCTACAGGCTGGGCACAGAGTGGCTGGAGAGCAACTAAGCGGAAAGGGATCAGGGAGTTTGGATTGACAGGAAGCTGAACATGAGCCAGCAGTGTGCCCAGGTGGCCAAGAAGGCCAATGGCATCCTGGCCTGCATCAAGAACAGTGTGGCCAGCAGGAGCAGGGAAGTGATCCTTCCCCTGTACTCAGAGCTGGTGAGGCCACACCTTGAGTATTGTGTTCAGTTCTGGGCCCCTCAGTTCAGGAAAGACATTGAGGTGCTGGAGCGGGTCCAGAGAAGAGCAACGAGGCTGGTTAAGGGACTTGAGCACAAGTCCTATGAGGAGAGGCTGAGGGAGCTGGAGTTGTTTAGCCTGGAGAAGAGGAGGCTCAGGGGTGACCTCATCACTCTCTACAACTACCTGAGAGGAGGTTGTAGCCAGGTGAGAGTCAGTCTCTTCTCCCAGGCAGTCAGCAGTAGGACAAGAGGGCACGGGCTTAAGCTCTGCCAGGGGAGGTTTAGGTTGGATATTAGAAAGAAGTTCTTTACAGAGAGAGTGATCAGGCATTGGAATGGTCTGCCCAGAGAGGTGGTGGATTCACCGTCCCTGGAGGTTTTTAAGACGAGGCTGGATGTGGCACTGAGTGCCATGATCTAGTAATCACAGTGGGATTGGATTGAGGGTTGGACTTGATGATCTCGGAGGTCTCTTCCAACCCAGTTAATTCTATGATTCTATTCTATATGCTGCTAGGATCTCTTTCTCAATAGGGGTGTAGTTGGCTTCAGAACCCCTGAAGCTTCGGCTCTAGAAACCGAGTGGTCATCCTCACATCTCACCAGGCACCTTTTGCCAGAGGTTCCAATAGGGACCTTTATCTCCAGCTGCAGAATAGAGTGTATTCTTCATGTCCGTTCCCGTCCGGACTGGTCCAAGAGCCATGGCATGTGCAATTTCCTGATTAATCTTCTTGAAATCTTGCTGCTGTTCAGGATTCCATTGAAAATTATTCTTCTTATGGGTTATTGTCGTGGTTTTGCCCTGGGTCAATTGGCTTTCACACCCCCCACACAATTAATATTAGTTGAGAGAAGGTTTATGCAGACAAAAAAGACTGGATTTGGGGAAAATAATATGAACATTTATTACTAGCAAGTTAAAACTAAAGAAGTACATCTACAATAATTCTACTTAAGTAAAAGTGCTATGTATTTACAGAAATACTTCTCCCCCCTTATATCAGTCCAGGGAGGAAAAGCAGTCTCTTTCTCCATTCTTGGAGTTCCAGGTTTCCTTAAATAACTCTGCAGCACTCTCGTCGCAGCTGGAACTCTTTCATCTCACTCTGTGTCGGCCTCCAGGGCTGGGCCTACTCCCCTCCTGGGCTAAGACCGGAGGCTGGGGGGTTACCCAGGCCCTGAAGGTCTTCTCTTCCATGGACTTGCAAGGGGACACTTGCTTACTATGGATCTTCTTCCACAGGGTTACAGGGGATAATGGCTTATGAGTCCACCCCTGTTTCCCTATGAGGTCCCTTCCCATGAGAGAACAGTCCTTGAGAGACCTCTCCAGAATAGGTCTAGCATGGATCCTTCACTCGAATCCCAACATCCTTACCCGAGTCGTTTTCTGCTCCGGCATAAGGCTCTCTCAGGGTCACAAATCTTCAACAGCAGCATGGATCCCACACACGGATCCTGACATCCCACCTGGGCCATCTCGCTCCGGCATAGGTTTCCCTTAAGGTCACAAAATCTTCAGCAAGTCTCTGTCTTATCTCAGTCCTTTTCATGAAGTCTCGGCTTCCTCATGCAACTTACTCTAGTGTAGACTCCTCCATGAGCAACATGGGGTCTCCTCACTCCAATAAACTCTTACAGGTAGCAGGGATTATTTTTCAGTGTTTTCCCTGCTGAAGGAAGAGAGTAATAGGGGGAAGAAACAAGCCCCCCTTTGCACTGTTCTTCTCTCTCCTGCAGCTACCAACTTTGACATTGGACACTCCGTTATCTCTTTGCTGGAATTCTTCTGTAGCAGTTCTTCATCCAAGCAGTCAGTCTTTTAAACTTTTTTTTTTCTCCACTTTCTTACAAGAGAGAAGGGAGTTTCCGTGCCATACCTGCCCCTGGCCCAGGTCGGGGGGGGGGAGGGGGTCTTGGCCCACTCGGGGTCCGCTGCCACTCCCCCTACATGGCTGCCTAATTTCAACTACGCAATCCACCTTCTCTTCCGTTTTCTTAAATATGTAATTAGCAAAGGCGTTATTGAGAGTTTTAATTGTTTTTTTGTCCAGAAATCCATCTGGACAAAACCATTCTCAGCCCCAGAGGTTGGCCGGCTGGGCAAAACCACGACAGTTATGAAATAAAGAGGACTCACAATTTGGTTGTATTCTGGGATATGCATCATCCAAAAACCTATGGCTCCCAGAAAAACTTGTGTCTCTTTCTTGTTGGTCAGTGGAGCCATTGCTACAATCTTGTTGATAATGCCTGTTGGAATTTGACGACATCCATCTTGCCATTTCACCCCTAGGAACTGGATCTCTTGGGCAGGTCTCTTGACCTTACTCTTCTTGATGGCAAAATTGGTTTTGAAGAGAATCTGGATTATTTTCTCCCTTTCTCAAAAACTTCTGCTGTGTCCCCCCATACAATATCATCTATGTATTGTATGTGTTCTGGGGCTTCATCCTTCTCTAGTGCAGCCTGAATCAGTCCATGGCAAATAGTGGAGCTGTGTTTCCACCCCGGGGCAGTTGGTTCCAGGTGTACTGCACGCCCCTCCACATGAAAGCAAACTGCGGCCTGCACTCTGCTGCCAAGGGAATGGAGAACACATTTGCAATATAGCAAATATAGTAGCATACCATTTTGTTGTCTTGGACTCCAACTCATACTGGAACTCCAACATATCTGGCACAGCGGCTCTCAACGGTGGCACAATTTCATTCAAACCACGATAGTTTATAGTCAATCTCCATTCTCCATCCAATTTATGTACAGGCCAAATGGGGCTGTTAAAAGGTGAGTGAGTTTTATTGACCACCTCTTGGTTCTCCAATTTTCAAATCATCTTATGGATGGGGATCACAGCATCTTGATTTGTTCGTGTCGTGGTTTTGCTATGGGCTAATTTGCTCTCACCTCCCACATAATTACTGTAAGTTGAGAGAAGGTTTATGCAGACAAAAGAGACTTGATTGGGGAAATAATAATAACATTTATTACTAGCAAGATAAAAAACTAATGAACTACATCTACAATAATTCTAATTAGGTAAAAGTACTATGTATTTACAGAAATACCTCTCCCCCCTTTGTATCAATACAGGAGGAGAAGCAGTCTCTTTTTCCATTTTCAGAACTCCAGGTCTTTTAAAAATAACTTTGCAGCACTCAAAAGTTTTTCTTCTGTTATCTCTAGGATGACAACTCCTTTTTGTTGCAGCTGGAACTATTTCTGTTTCTCTCTCTCTTCTATGTTGGTCTCAGGACCTGGCGTACCCCCCTCCTGGGCTAAGACCAGAGGCTGGGGGGTTACCCAGGCCCTGTAGGGTCTTCCATGGACTGCAAGGGGACACTTGCCTACCATGGATGTTCACCACAGAGTCACAGGGGATAATGGCTTTTGAGTCCTCCCCTGTTTCCTGTGGGGTCCCTTCCCACGGGAGAACAGTGCTTAATAGACTTCTCTGACAACAGGTCTTCCATTGTCTGCTTTCTCTCAGGGTCATAAATCTCCAGCACCAGCATGGATCCCTCACTCGGATCCCAGCATCTTACCCAAGCCGTTCTGCTCCGGCTTAAGTCTCTCCATGGCCTACAAGCCTCCAGAAGGACTCTCATTTCAGGCCTTCTCATGAAGTCTCAGCTTCCTTGTGCATCTGAGCTTACTTACTTCAATGTAAGCTCCTCTACAAGCTGCATAGGGTCACCTCACTCCAATAATCTTCCACAGGTGGCAGGGATTTTATTTTTCAGTCTTTTCCCTGCTGAAGGGAGAGAGAGACCAAGAGAGGGGGAAGAAGCAGCCCCCCCCTCTTCGAACTTCTCTCTCCTGCTGCTGCTTTGACCTTGAAGGTTGTGCTATCTCTCTCTCTGGAATTCCTTTTGCAGCACATCTTGCCCAAGTTCTTCTCTAAAGTTTTTTTTTTCTCTACTCCCTTATAGGAGAGAAGGGAGGCTTCAGTGCCACACCTGCCCCCGGTCCAGGGCTGGGGGAGGAGGGGGCCCTGGCCCTCCTTGGGGCCTGCCGCCGCTACTACATGGCTACTGCTCCTAATTTCAACTGTGCAACAGGCTTCTCTTCCGTTTTCTTAAATATGTAATTAACAAAGGCGTTACTAAAAGTTTTGATTGGCTTTTTCTCTGGAAATCCACCTAGACAAAATCATCCTCAGCCCCAGGGGCTGGCTGGTGGGCAAAACCATGACAGTCCGGTACTTTTGCCTGTGCACTGTTATAGTGGCTATTGGCACTTGATGATTTTCGACTCACAATAGTCTCACAACGGAAGGATCTTCTGAGAAGCCAGGCAGGGCAGATAATTGCTTGGATTTCTCTTCAGTCACCGTGACTACACCAAAAGTGCATCGGTACCCCTTCGGATCTTTGAAGTATTCTCTTCTGAGGTAATCATTGTCAAGAATGCAAGGGGCCTCTGGACCTGTCACAATGAGATGCTTTTTCCATTTGTCTCCATTCAAACTAATTTCAGCCTTTACCACTGACAACTCTTGGAATCCTTCTGTCACTCCAGAAATGGAAATAGTCTCTGTGATCTTATGCTCTGATGGCATCAAAGTACACTGGGCACCAGTATTTATTAAGGCACGGTATCTCTGAGGATCCAATGTGCCAGGCCATCGAACCCACACAGCCCAGTAAATTCTATTGTCTTCCTTGTCCCTTTTCTTCTCTTGTCAGAAGGCAACGCCCCTCTATTGGTCCTCGTCAGACCCTTCACCATCAGATTTTCTTTTTGCTCCATCAGAGACCTTCTTGTCATCATGGAAGTGGACCTCAGCTTTCTTGCATCTTGGAGATCACAGGTTTTTTTCCAGGACATCTGCATCGACCACATAGATGACTTTCTTATCAGCTTCTTTTTGTTTTAACTCTCTTCCTCTGACTTTGAGTTTGGAAGTGGGTTCACTATCCCACTTTTTCATGTTTTCTCCCTTGTTACGCAGATAATGCCACAGTTGACCACATGATCTTCGTCTGGGGTTTTCTCTCCTTCTGCGTGTGAGGGGAGGAGATCTTGAGCGAGACCGGGATCAAGTTCAAGATCGAGGTCGAGATCGTGGTTGACACTGTTCTACTGGTCTGTCTCTGTAGTGTCTGTCTCTGTAGTTATCTTCATATCTAGAGTATTCGTAATGCCTCTTCATTCTCTCCCTAGTGTGGGTGTGTAGGAAATCGGTGGGGTCTTCCAGATTTTCTGCTATGCTTCGTATCCAAGCACACATCGTGTCCACAGTCGGTTCAATTGTCTTTGGATCGTATATAGTTATCAAACAATTAACATATGATGCAGGGGCACCTTTAATTACTTTCTTCCACATTGGCTGTGTGCAAGGAATGCTCTCTGGATCTAGCCAATGGTAGTATTCTGGGTTACAATTAATGATTTCCAGCATAGTCAATTCCTGTAGGTACTGGATGCCTTCTTCTGTCGTAGTCCACCTTCTTGGAGAACTCACCAGATCTTCTTTAAACAGGTACCTTTCCCTCACAGCATTGAGGATCCGGAGCCAAAGACTGCATGACTTTTTCTCTCTTTCAATTTCCTGTTCAATGACTCGATCTCGGGCCATAGGTCCTAGCTGCTGCACTCCATAACCTTCTAACTTGTGGCTTCTAGTCCTATTGTCCCAACATCGTACCAGCCAGGTGAGAATTTGTTCACCAGGCCGGTGACTGTAATCCCTTCATAAGTCTTGAAGTTTCACTGGGGTCATTGATCGCATAACTTCACTTTCTTGTACGACTTCCTCTCCATATCTTCTACGTGGAACCACTTCCTCTCTCTTCCTCTCTCTCTCTGCGTCTCTCATGTAGAAGTGGAGACTAAGTGCACCGCGGGGATGGGTTCCTGCGACAGCTGGCCCCGGTCATGGTGGGGTCCCTCTCCTGGAAGAGGTACACTGGCTGTGGGGATAGGCTCCTGTGTTGTCTGTCAAACCTATAGATTGCAGGTAGGAGTATTTCTCTCTCTTGTTGAGAGTTACTTTCTAACCACTTTTCCATTTTCTCCAATTCCTCCAATGTGTAGTCAGGAAGAGTGTCGTCAGGTTTCTGCTTTCTCTTTAATGAATCACCAGTCATCTGTCCTGTCATGCCTTCGTTTCTTGGGTCCACTTCTAGTTCCTTTGGACGTGCTCCTAGTTCCTTCCTCTCTTGCAGTCGCCCCTTCTTCCCTTAAAGACGTGGGAGGGATAGGTCCTTTTGCTCCTTCTTCTTCTTTTTCTCTTACTAATTGCGGAGGTGGGCCTGTAGGTTCTACAACCTCCCTTATCCATGTCTTCTTTTTCACTACAGGGGCAATAGTGATTTCAGGGTTTATAGTTTGGGTCCCTGGCTCAGTCATAGCCTTGACTGTAGATGTCGTAGTGTGAGTTCCAATGTCCATAAAATCCATAGTTTGAACTTCAGTTTCAATGGGACTAGCAGAAGCCATGCTGGCTTTGAGTCTGAGTCCCACACTCCATCGACTTAGTAGAGACGGCACTGACTTCAAGTTGTGCTTGTACCCTGATTTCTGTAGACTCAATAGGGGTATCATTGGTTTCAGGTGGCATAGTTTGAGTTTCTGTCTCAGCTTTAGCTTTTTGAGAGTGATCTACCGCAGCTCTATAAGCACTAGCCAGGCCCCAGTACAAAGCAGAGTGTCGCATATTTAGATC
Source organism: Empidonax traillii (assembly GCF_003031625.1). NCBI lineage: Eukaryota > Metazoa > Chordata > Aves > Passeriformes > Tyrannidae > Empidonax > Empidonax traillii. The sequence continues at coordinate 33,555 of NW_020956405.1, forward strand.
CTCGTATAAAAGACACCCTTCCATTAAATGATGGGTTATCTCATCAGGATCAAACACTTGTTCAGGCGTAAAGTCTTAATTAATGGGAGGTGCCACACACCCTATCAATTTACCAAAATTTACCCATGCTCCTTGCCAACCAGGAACTGGTCTTTCCAAGCCCCTTTCCAAAGCTCCAGTGATTCCTTTTGAGGTCCGACCTTTCCTAGAATAAGGAAAGCAGTAAGACACCACCCTTCCAATTTAAACCACCTCCTGGTTGTGACTATAACTGTGCCGAAAGGCAAAGGTAATTATTTCAGTGAAAGCTTCAGTTATGGTATTGTTACTTGTTCTGTTTTGGTTTATATATATATATATATATGTTATTAAAGAACTGTTATTTTCTTTTCCACACCTTTTCACCTGAAGCCTCTTAATTTCCAAGTTATAATAACTTGGAGGGAGGAGTTTTTTCTCTCCCACCCTCCGTAGCAAACATTTTGTCTTATTAAAATTAGACACCATGTTTTTTCCTGGAGGTGTACAGTCATGCCATTTTGGCCTGTGATTCTTTCAGTCTTTTGCAATGCCTAAATTACAGGTTGAATTCATTTTTCCACCATGGTATAATCTATAGCAGAGCCTTGTAATGCCTTGGACCAAAATCCTACAGATTTTTGTTTTTTACTTTTTGGTCGAATCATCTGTGTCCAAGTTTAAATGAGACAAGGGTCTTTTGCTGCGGATGGATTAGGAGAAAAAGACCCAAACTTCTCTTTCTAAGCAATTATAAATCCGAAATTAAGAGGCTCCGATTGCAGGAAAACAAATTATGGAAAAGGGAAAATAACAGCCCTTTATTAAAGGTATGTGTGTATTAACAGGAACACACACACAAAAAAAGTAAAACAACCAAGTAATACTCCTATACCCACCAATAATCCTCTTCAAGGACAAAACCGATAAACTGGCAAAAGGAAAATTAAATAGTTCAGTTTTTTGCACCCTTTGGTGCAGTTCCAACCACAGTCAGTCGGGTCACTGGAGATGCAAAACTTGTAATGTCCTGTACCATTCACCAGGTGGCGCTGTTGGGTCACTGGAGGTGCAGAACTTGTAATGTCCAGTGCCTGTCACCAGGCGGCGCTGTGAGATCCTTGGTTGCCGCCAGGTGGGTTGGGGGAAGGGGAAAAAACAACATCCCCCTGGGTATATCGGAGAAAAAACAAAGAAACCCCCTCGATTTCCCTTCCCACACTGGAAAAAAAGGGGGGGGGGGAAGGGGGAAGGAAAAAACAGCAATAAAACAGAAAAGTTCTCCCAATGGAAGAAAACTCATGAACTTCAGCTGGTTAGGGTTCGCTTTAAGCAGGGCCTGCAGCCAGCTACAACTGAGCAGAGAGCATCAGCAAACTCCCCTCCAACAGGAAAGAAAAGAACCAGGTAGTGTCTGCAGCTCGCAGCAGGTCCCAAGCCCCACTGGCACACCAAACTCTCCTCCCAGCCTGCGTACCAGTCACACAGTAGCCCCCCTCGAACTCCTCCCACTTTGTTGCCAAGGAGACAAGAGAAAAAAGTAAAGTGCAAGTCCTTATCTGCCTTGTCTCCTAGGAGACTAATGTCTGGCCATCAGCCATGGGGGCTAGGTCTTTTGTAATATGAAGTGCTTATCTTGACATCCAGGGGGGAAGGGAGAAAATTCTTCACCTGACTACGAGAGCTAGCTAAAACCACGACAATCTGTCACAATCCCTATCATATCATCTAGAATTGTTACTTCAAATTCCAAAGAATTTCCTTGCCTAGCATTGTACCATTGGACATGCTCAATCAAAGTCTTTTTGTAGGCATCAGAGGCTTCTTGTTCTTGCTTGGTCCATTGCCAAACAACTTTCTTCCCAATCCATTTCTACTGGTTTGGCATTTGCCAGGTACTGTCTTGCTGTGAGGTGGCAGGTGGGGTGGAGGGGGAAGAATTTTTTTGTGTAGGCACTAACTTGCAAACAGTGAAACATTTTTGATGTTGTGATCCCATTAATTTCTGATCCTGGGACACTGGTTTGCACAGGATCATTCCACATTTGTTTCCCCATCACTCTTTTCAATTTTGCCAGCTTATGTTCATTCACCACCTGCACAGTTGGTTATGAAATTATAACCCAAATTTCCCTTAAAGTATTTGCTAGAGCATCTTTATTACCCATAGCACTCATGACTGCTGCTATAATCAAGGGTTTCAATGAAACAGGTGCCCCCCTCAAAAGCTGCAGTTTGATACTTTTAATTACTACTACCCCCTCTGGACTAGATCCTGTAATTAGCACATGAGCCATCCCCATCTGCTGCAGGAAAATAATACCTTCTTCCATTGCACACCAATTTCCAAGGGACGACACTAATTCAGCAGTATCTTCATATATTGTTAAAACTGCTGCACACAACCACTGATATAGCAGAGGTGCAGCAACATCCTGCCCACCGGGACCCCTGATATTTTGTAATTGAACATATCCCCATTGTATCTGATCCTCACTGTCTATAGGGCTTAATAGATTTTTTTCACCCATTAATAAGTGGATAGATGCAGTGCCACTATCCTAAGCTTGCAAAATGCTTGCCAGTATGCCTTCCCTGCTTTGTGCCAATAGATCTCTAAAAATTCCCTTAACTCTTTTGGGGTATAAGTGCATGTGATCTGCACCCCTCTGTCCAGCAGATCCCTCTGCCCCTCCCACTTGTATGAGGGGTCGTGCTTCTACCACCTCCCTATCTCCTAAATCTGGCTCAAACTCAGTCTCAAGAGTCTAAGGACTCATTCTAGATATTTCCATCCCATTCCTTGGGATCCCGTGAAGATTTCATAGTGAGAGTATGAACTTGGAAAATCAAAACCTTACTTTTCCCCTATCTGTCCCTTGGTTTGTTAGCAATATGTGCCACAACCATTCTACAGTGCATTGCTGCTCATAGCACTGCTCTGCTTGAGTGGTAATTACTTCTTGCATGATTGCCTTTGCATCTTGTAAAGTCCTGGCTTCCTTTTCATACTCTCTCACCTTGTTCTGCAGTCCTGAAACTTCACAGTCGAGAGCTCTAACATCAGTAGCTAACAGCCATCCCCATCTCCCTGCTAACTTGCAAGAAGACTTTGATGATGCCTTCCATGGGAATTTGTGCACAGCCGTCTCAATCATCTGGGGGGTAACCATGGCCTGTAGCAGGATGCTTTGCCTGGGATAGGGTAAAACAACTCAAACAATGCCCTATTTGCAAAGCTATCAGTGGTAAATGAAGAAGAGAGCATGGTGCTGCTTTGAGTGCTGAATAATGCTGAAACCAGTCTGACTCACCAGTCCCAAAGTGGTAGACCTGATAAAGTACACGATAAAGGAATAAAAAAGTTATACTTCTGATAACCTATCTAAAACTGCTGAGCTGACACAGGTGACCTGGAGACTTTATACTATTGTGCTGGTTTAAAGGCAAACTGACAGGAGAAATGAACCCAACTCAAAAGAGATTATGAGTCAGAATTACAATTTCATAAAAATAATACTATAAATACAATTATACAGATGAACAATTGGTTTTAACCCACAAAAAACCAGATGTATAACCCAGCATCCTGAGGCATGAACAAAATGGTGCTCGTTGGCCCCCCTATTGAGCCCCATGTGGGCCCCCTGAGTTCCTAAAAAAAGGGAGAGGAAGAACCTGTTGGTCACAGTCTGGTTGAGAGCAGTGGTTGCAGTCCATTTGAGAGTAATGGTCGCAATCTGGTTGAGGTTCTGGTCCTCCTCTGGATCCCATGAGTGGTACCTCAAGTCCCAAGACCCCAAGATTATATACACTCAGGTTCAGGCGGGAATGCCCAGCACCTCCCCCAGGGTGGGAAGTTCTACAATGAGTGGTTGTGAGTTGTGGGTGTGAGGACAAGAACATCCTCCTATCTCACAAGCCTCTTGATACCTTAGAGTTTTGATGTTTTGATTTTTTTTAATTTCTGTAGATCTTAGAAGTAGTTATGTAGTAAATGTAGATTTTAGAGTAGCAGCATATTATCCCTTTACCCTTTAACACACCAACTCAAACCCATGTTACCCATTCCCATATCAATTCCCTAAATTCCACAGCCTGTTTAGTCTCTTTTTCAAGGTAGAATTGTAGAAGAACACCCCAACCCTACGGAAGAAGATACAACCATAGACTCAATAACCTTCATACCTAGAATTCTGGAAGGCCTCCAAGGACATTACGTGCTCTGAGGAAGATGAAGATGAAGAAGAGGGGGTCCCAAAACGCCCCCAGACCCAATTTCCAAGAGGCGTGGCAGGGGCAGAACCTGGGTGGTGGCAGGACAGGGATTGGGTGAAAATCATTATAAAAACTGTGAACATCTGTATTTCGGGAGCGTGTGCTGGGAGTATTCCAGAAAGCCTAGGGGCTCATTAAAACCTTTGTATCCTTATCTTATCTCCTACCTAATTTGACTTGGAGTCTTTTTTTCCCCACAGCCATTTAGGCAACATCTTAACACCCAGTTTATAGTTGGAGGGGTCAGGTGTGCTCTGGGCAGCTGCTGCAAATGATCTATTGCTAACAGTTTCTGGGAAATGACATAGAGGGTGTAGAATATGCAGTTCGGGTTACACCCACACAGTGATGAGCTGGTCCCGACTGCTCTAACTAGGACAACTATAGAAGCCCAGTCCCAAATTTTAATAGCAGGGTCTTCTAACATACCCCTTCTTGGAGTGTGTGTTGAGATTCCTCCCTTGAGTGGGGATGCCCCTCAGGGTTACTTCTCAAGGTTGAGCAAGAGATTTACACACGGTTATTGGTATGGGTGAGTAGCATCAATCAATAATCGTTTTTGCTCCCTTTAATACAATTGCTTTAATATAATTGCTTCACTATTGCTTCAAAATAGTTCATTATACTATACTAGTAGTTATAGCTTCTATACTGTATAGTAAATAATTCTGACTAAAATCTTTTTGTCTCATCTCATCATCTCATGGCTAGGCTTCGTGAATGAAGATTTGAGAAGGGCTCTACCCACACTTGCTACAAGCGTGCTGATGACTAAAAAGGCCAATGCGAGATAGACAAGTCCGGTTGCAGAAGGCACAGTGGAAAGACTCCCCAGGTGATATCGACAAGACGGGATTCTTTCTGTGTTGTCTTTTCTCCTCGAGAGTGATCTTGCGTGTGTTCTCAAAAGAAGCAGCAGCATTATAGATGGTGTGTCTCCAGGTCTCCCAATTGGAGGCCAGGGTAGACCAATGGTGGTGATCAATATGGCCAAGGCTGAGGAATTGTTTCAGGCAGTCCTTGTACCTCTTCTTCGGGACTCCTCTCTTGCGGCAGTCAGTGGCAAGTTCCCCATAGAGCACAATCTTAGGGAGGCGGTAGTCCTGCATCCTGGAGACGTGCCCTGCCCAAGGCAGCTATGTTCTCAGCAGCATGGCTTCAATGTTCGTGACTGCTGCCTGTTCAAGGACAGACGTGTTGGTCACATAGTCAGTCCAGTGGATGTTTAGGATTGTACGGAGGCAGCGCTGATGGAAGCGTTCTAAGAGGCGCAAGTGGTACCGGTAAATGACCCATGATTCAGATCCATATAAAAGAGTAGACAGTCCAATGGCTCTGTAAACACTGATCTTAGTACTTTTCTTCAGGTGTTTGTTTTGCCACACTCTTTTATGGAGTTTACCAAAAGCTCTGTATGCCTTTGCTAACCTGTTGTCTATTTCTGCATCAATCTTACCGTCCGAGGAGATGATGCTTCCCAGGTAATTAAACTGCTGGACTGATTTGAGCTCTGTTTCACCAATGGTGATATGGGGATGATGGAAGACTTCCTGAGGTGCAGGCTGATAGAAAACTTCTGTCTTCTTCAAGCTGACTTCCAGTCCAAAGAGCTCAGCAACCTCTGCAAAGCAGGATGTTAAACACTGCAGAGCTACTTCTGTGTGGGCGACGAGGGCGGCATCATCAGCATAAAGCAGCTCACAGACAAGATGATTTAAGGTCTTAGTGTGGGCCTTCAGTCGCCTTAGGTTGAATAGGCTCCCATCGGTACGATATCGAATGTAGACACCGTTTTCATCATCGAGGTCTACCGTGGCCCTTTGGAGCATCATACTGAAGAAGACTGTGAATAGAGTTGGTGCGAGAATGCAGCCTTGCTTCACGCCATTGACTATTGGAAAGAGCTCAGAAAGTGCATCGCCATATCTGACTTGACCACGCTGGTCCTCATGAAGCGAGATGATCATTTTGAGGAACTTGGGAGGACATCCTAAACGTTCCAAAATCTGCCACAGACCTTTTCTGCTCACAGTATTGAATAAGTTACATATATTTATATAAATATATCTGGTTTGCCACCCTAATTCTGTGGGACAAAGTTGTATCAAGGTTCAATTACACCTGTGCAATCCTCTACACATAAACCATTTACAAAGTCTAGGGTTAAGATTGGAACCAGCCACACTCAAACTCCTCTCTGAGAAGGGGTTTAGAAAGCAAGGGGGTCCTTGTGAATTAACAGGAGGGTTTGTCTAATAAACTTTGAAGCTCCCCCTCTGCAGGGGTTTGAAGCTGATAACTCACTTGTCTATCATTGGTTCCTGTGTTGCCATAGTTATTATATTGTCTCCTTGTATTGGCTATCTAAATGGCCAATCCTCTCTTTTCGCCACCAACCCATATAAGCTGGGGGATTTTTGAATAAACTCTCTTGGCTGCTGGTCTCCCTGCGTGCTGCGTGGTCTCTCTCTCCTGGCAGAGGCGCCTCCGCTGCCTTTCCCTGCCATGAGGGACGGGCAGCGGGGGGGTGGGGGTGATTTCAGCCCTGGAAAATTTCACAGAGCAGCCTTGAGAGATCCACGAGAAGCTACACAAACTGCAACACCCCTCTGCCTGTGACATCACCCCTTCATCTATTTCAGGCCATGCTTCTGTGCCTGCCTGTCCCAGTTTAATTGAGACAAGGGTCTTTTGTTGAGGATGGATTAGGAGAAAAAGACCCAAACCTTCTTTTCTAGTAATTATAGATCCGAAATTAAGAGGCTCCGATTGAAGGAAAACAAATTATGGAAAAGGGAAAAAAAATAACAGCCCTTTATGAAAAGGTATGTGTGTATTAACGGGAACACGAAAAAAAAAAAACCAAGTAAAACAACCAAGCAATACCCTTATACCCACCAATAATCCCCTTCAAGAACAAAACCAATACAACCGGCAAAACAGAAAATCAAATAGTTCAATTTTTAACACCCTTTGGTGCAGTTCCAGCCCCCGTCAGCAGGGGGTGCCGTCGGGTCACTGGAGATGCAAAAATTTGTAATGTCTTATACCATTCACCAGGTGGCGCTGTTGAGTTATCAAAAAGTGCAGAACTTGTAATGTTCTATAGTAGTCACCAGGTGGTGCTGTTGGATCACTGGAGGAGTAGAACTTGTAATGTCCAGTACCCGTCACCAGGCGGCGCTGTGGGATCCTTAGTTGTCCCAGGTGGTGATGAAGAAGGGGGGGGGGAAAGGGAAAGGAAACAGAAAGTTCTCCCAATGGAAAGAAAAAAAACCTCACGACTCTCAGTTGGTGAAGGTCTCGCGGTGAGCAAAAACCTGCAACCGGCAAAACAGCTGCGCAGAGAAACAGCAGCAAAAAATGAACTCCTCTCCGACAGGAACAGACAAAGAAGAAAACCAGCCCATCTCTCCTCTGTGCTGCTGCCTCCCCTCCGGCTCCAGAGCTGAGCTCCAACCCACAAACCCCACCTCTTTCCATACATACACCCTGGCCTTTTTCCCAATTCCTCCCCCTTCGTTGCTAGGAGATTAATGTCTGGCCATTTAGGGCTCAGGCCAACTCCTTTGTTATCTGATGGCCCATTAACACATACACGCAGGAGGGGGAAGGGAAAAGGAAAGACAAAATTTCTTGCTAAAATCAGAACTATGACATTATCCACCCCTAATTTTTCTTTCCTTTCCCATGCCACTATACATCTATCAAAATGAACCTTTTTTTGAACTTCATACATACATACATTATTCTAAACCACGTACACATTCGCAAATATATATATATAAGTACAAATACAGATACTGAGTTATGGCCTGTTTACCCTAAGATGATATCTCCTTGAGGTATGCACCGGGTTTCTCCATCTTCTTGCATCATTCACCATGTGCAACCAGGTCCTTGGGAAAAGACAACTCCACGAATGGATTTGCTTTTGCTCGAGGCATGGTTAACCCAAACTGTTTTACCTAACATACCTCTCATGTGAACCACTGGGGTCTTGTCCCCATCTACAGTGTGAAAGGACTCTGACTGGGCAGGGCCAGCTCGATTGACGGAGTCTCTAGGGTTGACTAACCATGTAACCTTTGCTAGGCGTTGATCCCAGTGTTTGAAAGTCCCTCCACCTAATGCTTTCAGGGTAGTCTTCAACAGTCCATTGCACCTTTCAACTTTCCCGGCAGCTGCTGCATGGTATGGTATGTGATAGACCCATTCAATGCCATGCTCCTTCGTCCAGGTGGTAACTAAACTGTTCTTGAAGTGTGTCCCATTATCTGACTCAATCCGTTCTGGGGTGCCGTGCCGCCACAGGACCTGTTTTTCGAGGCCCAGGATGGTATTTCTGGCAGTGGCGTGGGGCACAGGATGCGTCTCCAGCCATCCAGTGGTGACTTCCACCATGGTGAGCACATAGCGCTTACCTTGACGGGTCTGTGGCAGTGTGATATAATCAACCTGCCAAACCTCCCCATGTTTGTATTTATTCCATCGTCCACCAAACCACAGGGGTTTCAGTCTCTTAGCCTGTTTAATGGCAATGGGTTTTCCCCTATGTTTCCAATTGGTCTTCTTCCATCTGTCCAACCACCCCCACAGGGCATTGGCCACCATCCATGAGTCAGTGTAGAGGTAAAGTTTTGGCCACTTCTCTCATTCAGCAATGTCCAATGCCAACTGGACAACTTTGAGCTCCGCAAATTGGCTTGATTCACCCTCTCCTTCCATGGCTTCTGCAACTTGTCCTGTGGGACTCCATACAGCTGCTTTCCATTTACGTTTCATCCCTACAATACGGCAGGAACCATCAGTAAAGAGTGCGTAGCGTATGTCTTCTTCTGGTATTTGGTTGTATGCTGGGGCTTCCTCCGCCTGTACCTCCTGCTCTCCTTCTTCTTCTTCTGCTAGACTAAAATCTTCACCTTCCGGCCAGTTTGTGATGATTTCTAGTATCCCAGGGCGGTTTGGGTTTCCAATGCGGGCGCGCTGCGTGATCAGGGTGATCCATTTGCTCCAGGTGGTATCAGTGACATGATGCGTAGAGGGCGTCTTCCCTTTGAACATCCAACTCAATACCGGTAGCCGAGGTGCCAGGAGGAGCTGTTCTTCTGTGCCAATCACCTCTGAGGCAGCTTGTACTCCTTCATAAGCTGCTAGGATTTCCTTTTCTGTTGGAATGTAATTGGCTTCTGACCCTCTGTAGCTTCGGCTCCAGAATCCAAGTGGGCGGCCTCGGGTCTCACCAGGCACCTTCTGCCAGAGGCTCCAGGAGAGGTCCTTATCCCCAGATGCAGAGTAGAGCACATTCTTCACATCTGGTCCTGTCCTGACTGGCCCAAGGGTTACAGCATGGGCAATCTCCTGTTTAATCTGTTCAAATGCTTGCTGTTGTTCAGGACCCCACTGGAAATCATTCTTCTTGCGGGTTACCAGATAGAGAGGGCTTACTATCTGGCTGTACTTGGGGATATGCATTCTCCAAAAACCTATGGCACCCAGGAAAGCTTGGCTTTCCTTCTTGCTAGTTGGGGGGACCATTGCTGTGATTTTATCGATGACTTCACTTGGGATCTGGCGACGTCCATCTTGCCACTTTACTCCCAGGAACTGGTTCTCTTGGACAGGTCCCTTGACTTTACTCTTTTTGATGGCAAACCCAGCCTCCAGGAGAATCTGTATGATCTTCTTTCCTTTCTCACAGACCTCTTCTGTTGTGTTCCCCCATACAGTGATGTCATCAATGTACTGCAGGTGTTCTGGAGCTTCACCTTTCTCTAGCGTAGCCTGGATCAATCCATTGCAGATGGTGGGACTGTGCTTCCACCCCTGGGGCAGTCGGTTCCACGTGTACTGCACGCCCCTCCACATGAAAGCAAACTGCGGCCTGCACTTTGCCGCCAAGGGAATGGAGAAGAACGCATTTGCGATGTCAATAGTGGCGTACCACTTCGCTGCCTTAGACTCCAGCTCGTACTGGAGCTCCAACATGTCTGGAACAGCGGCACTCAGTGGCGGGGTGGCTTCATTCAGGCCACGATAGTCCACAGTCAATCTCCATTCTCCGTCAGATTTGCGCACAGGCCAG
>NW_020956405.1:48916-69135 GCF_003031625.1 Empidonax traillii
ATACATGCAGGAGGGGGAAGGGGAAAGGAAAGACAAAATTCTTGCTAAGAATCAGGACTATGACAGGAGGTCTGGTTAAATTATAAGACTTGCAGTCTCCTTTTGGGAGGTGCTGAAGGGCTAATTCCCATTATTGTATGGTTCAGCAGATTCAGCAGATGTTCTATATCATGGGATGAAGGGGGTGACAAGCTGCTTCTCCTTTGGTTATTGTCGCTGCTACATCCATTCTGGCTACTGATTACAGCAGCTGCAGGATAGACTCAGTGGTGCCACATCATTGACTTTTTGAGCACTGAATGTTCATCTCAACCAAGGAACACAGAAATAACCAGACAAACCCTAAGGAAGTATTAGAGCCTATGGCTATAAAATACGATTATGCTCTGAAAGATGCTGAGCAGCAAATCTGAATAAAATCAGTAAGAGTGTGCAGGGCAACACAAAGCAATACAGCGGAAGTACTGTGGGTCTAAGAGCATTAGAGGTACAAAAGAAACTGTTACGACATTAAAACCAGTGAGATGCATTTAACTACACTTTACTAGACTAGATTATAAACCAGTGTGAGCATAGGTACTTAGAAGCTTGGGGGAAGAGGCTTATCAGAAAATCTGCAAATGCCAAGAGAAAAGACTAAAACATCATAATACTGTAATAACCTCATATGCTGTCAGATAAAAGGGTGAAACTTTAGAATGAGATTGTCATCTGTGTGTCTGCTTCTGTATGTGGAAATCTAATGGATTCTGACAGACTTCTTTTTAAGGAGATCCTTTAACTCCTCTTTTTTCCCACCAATAATTAAAGAATTTTTCATTGAGATGTAAGGTGCTACAAAAGCCATGGGGTTTTTTTTATTCCTCATTAGGAAGCACAAAAAAAAGGTCTGCATTTTCAGAGAATAATTGGTAGCTACAATACGTTTTCTTACTGCTAACCTTACTAAATCACAAGGGATGTAACTGCAACTAACCTGACGTTAGCCAAATTAGAGCTAACTTCCTCTTCAGCCATTATCTGAACAAAAGCATTCGTCAGTCATCTTCATGAGTTCACAAAACCCTAAGATTACAGGCAATTCTCGTGTATTGTATAACCATCTGCAGATCTTAATGACAGACATCTTTTAACAGCATCCTTTGCCTAAAAAGAAAAATGGTTCAAAGCTGTTGTGGGAGAGAAGTTTCTTTCCCTTCCAAAGCAAAATGTTCTCTTCTTCTTTCTTAGTCCAAGCCTGTAACTATTTCAACCTCCCAAGGCCTGCCTTCAAGAGATACAAGTTATGGAGAGGTAGTACTTGAAATCTGAAGCCAGTATTTTCTTCTACCGTCTATACTACTTAAGATCTTTTCAAGACCTCTGTTAAATGGTAAATCAAGAGCACTTTAGTGAAGACTACTGATGATTACTGGCTTTTTTAGGAAGCACTGATTTTGTGTGATATTTGTGTACAGCATTACTTGAACCTGAAGTTTCAGTCTTTTATGGCAGATTTTTCTACTAGGTCTTTAGATCTTTCCCATTGTACTTGATCTCTGAGAAGGCAGAGCTTATACTGTTGGACAAATGCTGACTGAACTGTCCCTATGCCTTGTTTAGTACTTAAGGAGCAATAGCAGCCTTCAGCCACTCTTATCTCCCAAGATTTAACCTACTCTAAATCCAGCCTTACTGCTAGTATAAACTGGTATCTGTCTTAAACATGGTGATAGATTAATTCCTTCTGCTTCCTTCTTGTCTTCATTTTCTCCCTGTGAGGTTTTCAAGAATCACCATTAATTTTAGCTTTCCTGCTGTGCATCCCCAACTTTAAACCAGCCCAGTCTCTCCTCTGGATTGTTGCCAGGGGCTATAGTAGGAGTAGTAACTACTTTGTGGTTTCTTCCATTTTGTGGAAGAATTTGGTGTCTTAATTTTAAATCTTTGATGATCCATGGCCAGTTTCACCTCTAGATAGTTTCTTTTTACCTGACCAGTCACAGCCTAAGCTGTACCCTTAAGTCTCATACCAGCTTTAAAAGGAGTGACATTACATATCTTCCTGTTTCTTCAAGGTCTTATTTTGGTTGTGTGAGCATGTCAAGGTCTATCATTCAGCTGCATATGCTCTCCTTTTTCAAGTTCTATCCTCAACCTAAATACCATCTTCCAGCAGTGCAGTGGGACTTGACATAGCTTACTGCCAATGGCAACAACTTTACACTTCTGTCCTGCAGTCCTCACATGTCACCCTGAAGGCTCTCAGCCTGCAGCATTCATCTCACTCCTGCTTTTCTGCTTTCCTGAAAGCTAAATCTAAGTGTAGTTGTAGGGCTAGTTAGTACTTGCCTGAACTGGAGTGACAGCTCATTTAGCCCTGCTTCCTCCAAGTTTCATTTTGGGAGCATCTGCGGAACCAAAAGTAGTGCTGAGTCTTGAAGGGCTCACAGGGCTGAAGTGAGTGCTATGGACAGGACAGGAAGATAGTCCATTTTGCAGGATATGGGAGAAGGTCAAATGTGTGATGTATTCTTTAAGATCTGCAGGGTTAAAATGAGGCAGGTACAAGTCACATTTCTGATATAGCTTCTACATAGTAATACTTTTTTGTCATCCTGTATCTGCGGTCATGTTTGTCTTTCATGATTTAATGGCCACTTTTATGATGTAATGCCCACTTCAGCTCCTTGCTTGAGCTGTCCCTAACTACAGCCTAAGCCACGACCCTTGGGCTGTTATTTATCTCTCCATATTAGAAACTCTTTTTAAGATCTTGTCCTGAAGATTTTACTCCTCATCCCTTAATATATCCCTGGCCATGTGAGTTGCCCTTCCCATTTACATTACAAACCATTAATTTATGCTTACACCATAAATGTATCAGATGGAAGAAAGCTGTATCTCTTTCTCATGTTGAAACTGGAATAGAGTTACATTTTGAAATATTGTTCTCTGGATGATATCCAGCTGGATCAATGACATTAAAAATACTCTGAATTACTATATAAAGAGCTTTTTTCTCATTTATCATTACTAGCATCAAACATCATCTTAGGTCTTTAACCCTTGCTTTTCTGATCCCTGTTCATGTTTTGGTCTGAGCCGTATTCCAAGTACTAGCCTGATTCAAGTGATTTTTGTCCAAAATAGAGGTCTAATCCAATAATAATTCTAGGCTTACAGTCCTTCCTATGATGATCCATAATATTAGTACTAGTTGGTTCCCTTCCTAACCTTCAGGCAGTTGTGTATGAATTACTAAATTTAATTCTTTATTATGTTTTCTAGATCTCAAACCTTCTCCTTGACACCTCTAGCCTAGAAATACATAACTGTTCATTTCTATGCTGTGTTTACTTTGGCAAATAAATAAATTGACTTAATAGCTAAGCAGTACAAATCATAACTAAAATTTTGATTGGAAAGCATGCAGGTATAATGTATTTACATAAACAACTCAGTATACATACACAGACATTTTTATTCTTAGAGATTATTATCTTTTAACAGAAAGTTATCATATACATTAATAGAACTAATAAATATAAATCATAGAATCATAGCATCATAGAATTAACTGCGTTGGAAGAGACTTCCAAGATCATCAAGTCCAACCCTTGATCCAACCCCACTGTGATTACTAGATCATGGCACTCAGTGCCACATCCAGCCTCATCTTAAAAACCTCCAGGGACGGTGAATCCACCACCTCTCTGGGCATGCCATTCCAATGCCTGATCACCCTCTCTGTAAAGAACTTCTTTCTAATATCCAACCTAAACCTCCCCTGGCAGAGCTTAAGCCCTTGCCCTCTTGTCCTACTGTTGATTGCCTGGGAGAAGAGACCGACCCCCACCTGGCTACAACCTCCTCTCAGGCAGTTGTGGAGAGTGATGAGGTCACCCCTGAGCCTCCTCTTCTCCAGACTAAACAACCCCAGCTCACTCAGCCTCTCCTCATAGGACTTGTGCTCTAGTCCCTCCACCAGCCTTCTTGCTCTTCTCTGGACCCGCTCTAGCACCTCAATGTCTTTCCTGAACTGAGGGGCCCAGAACTGGACACACAGCACTCCAGGTGTGTCCTCACAGGTGCTGAGTACGGGGGAAGGGTCATTCACTTTGCTGCTCCTGCTGGCCACAGTTCTTGATGCAGGCCAGGGTGCCATCGGCCTTCTTGGCCACCTGGGCACACTGCTGGCTCATGTTCAGTCTCCTGTCAATCGGCACCCCCAGATCCCTTTCCACCTGGCTGCTCTCCAGCCACTCTGTGCCCAGCCTGTAGCACTGCAGGGGGTTGTTGTGGCCAAAGTGCAGGACCCGGCACTTGGCCTTGTTGAACTTCATCCCATTGGAATCGGCCCAACTCTCCAGCCTATCCGGGTCCCTCTAAAGAGCCCTCCTGCCTTCCAGCTGATCAACACTCCCTCACAACTTGGTGTTGTCTGCAAATTTGCTGATGATGGACTCAATCCCCTCATCTAAATCATCGATAAAGATGTTAAACAGGACTGGGCCCAGCACTGATCCCTGGGGGACACCACTGGTGACCGGCCACCAGCTGGATGCAGCCCCGTTCACCAGCACTCTCTGGGGCCGGCCTTCCAGCCAGTTCTTAACCCATCAGAGAGTGCCCTTGTCCAAGCCGTGGGTTGCCAGCTTTTTCAGGAGTATATTATGGGAGACGGTGTCAAAGGCTTTGCTGAAGTCCAGATAGACACTTCCACAGCCTTCCCCTCATCCACCAGGCGAGTCACTTGATCATAAAAGGAGATCAAGTTGGTCAGACACGACCTGCCCCTCCTAAACCCGTGCTGGCTGGCTCTGATCCCTTGTCCATCCTGTCGGTGCTGTGTGTTTGCACTCAGGATGATCTGCTCCATAACCTTGCCAGGCACTGAGATCAGGCTGTTTCCCGGGTCCTCCTTGCAGCCCTTTTTGTAGATTGGTGTGACATTTGCCAGCTTCCAATCATCTGGGACCTCCCCAGAGAGCCAGGACTGTTGGTAAATGATGGAGAGCGGCTTGGCAAGCTTTTCTGCCAGCTCCCTCATCACCCTGGGATGGATCCCATCTGGTTCCATGGACTTGTGTGGATCCAGGTGTCTATTTCCTCCTGGAACACAGGGGGCTATTCAGCTTCGTGTCCCTGTTTACCAGCTCCAGAGGCCAGTTGTCCTGAGGGCCACCTGTCCTACTGGTGAATACTGAGGCAAAGTAGGTGTTGAGTACCTCAGTCTTCCCCTCATCCCTGTTAACTATTTCCTCCCCCCAAGTCCAACAACGAATGGAGGTTTTCCTTGCCCCTCCTTTTGTTATTAATGTATATATAGAAGCGCTTTTTGTTATCATATTTGTGTGTAGACTTCCCTTGTGCAGTTACATTATTTTCAGAGTGTAAGGAAAAAGGCTCAAGCTCTCCATCTCCACCCTTCCCATTGGGATAGATTTTTCCAAGAAGCTCTTCTTGAGGAGAAGCACAGGGAGTACTTTGTGTGCTGTGCTCTCTCAAAAAATACGTCAATGTGCTATGTTGTCTGCATGGCAGCTGGTCTCTTGGAAAGCCTGGATTTCATCCAAGTGAGCCAGCATATATGTGTGTGGTACAGCCTTCCTCAGCGGACCCATGATGAACTTAGTAAAAAAGCTCTGTTATACCTGCCATGATTTTCTATATGAATTAAATTCAGTCTAAGCCCATTTTCGCTGTAAGTGCTTCTAAAGAAGGGAGGTTTCTAAGGCAGATACCCAAATACATTTCTTCAGTCATTTGAATAGTAGAATTTTAAAAATATTTATCCCTTTTGATGATGAACTACATTTATAAAATAAATGCAAAAACTAAGGTTATCAATTTTGCAAAGGACTCACTGTGAATTTAGTACAATATCCTACCTATAAATAGCAGAATTTATTTTGGAGGGTTGATTTCTCAGAATTGATTGGGAGCAGAAAACCTGGATTAGAATTAATCTATATACACAGTTTGTTAATACAACTCTTCAGTAATGGAAAATCAGTTTCCAAATCTTGACTTTTCAGACTGAAAAATTTCTTATCAGACTTTAATGATCTATTCTTGGTTTGTGGGATTTTTTATTAAGAGATGTCAGGAAATGCTTTTTATCGAGGCTAACTGCATACACATGGTTATTGTCAACTTTAAACTCCTTTCTAAAAGGGATGATGAAAAGTGTAAAAGAAGACTGGCAATACCTAAGATTCCTGGAGTGCTACAGATGTACTTAGTGCTGAGGCCTTGCCAGCATCCTGCTGCCTTAAAACATCACCAGAGTGGTGATTGAAAACAATGATGTACAGTGATGTCAAGCCAAAGGGTTACACCCAGCAGCTGTGATTCACTGGAAGACTTTCTGCTACAGGTATCCTGTGCTCTCCTAAGATAAATTTGAAATAACTTAAAAAATTCTGTAATGCAGTTCATAGCAGCCAAAGAAGGTCCTGTACTTCCCTCAGATTGACATGCAGCTGCAAATATAACTCACCTGTTTATTGGTAAATCACAAAGACCACAGACCTAAAGGGCTTTGATTATAATCAACAAAAAAAATGCACTCTTAGCCAAATTATACTGAAGGTTTTTGATTTATAGCTCTGTGACAAATTCATCTTTTCGAATCTGTTACTGTCCTTTTAGTTTGACGACTTTTGAACACAGGCAGATGCTTTGTTGCTTGCCAGTGGGAGAGCGAAGACCCTTTTGTAAAAGTAGCAGTTTAGTGGGAATTCTATGGCTAGGGTTCATACTAGTCAGATCTTTCCTTTAAAAAAAAACACTGCTGCATACAGTTTATTTTTTGTGAAATAAAAAGTTTTGATAACCTTACTTAACCTTTATCTGTGCTATGTGATTTACCTTAATAAAATACCATTTTGCCTTGGGCTTTCTGCTGACTGTGTTGTAAGATTTGTACCCCAAAACATGTTTGTCAGTATGTGTTACATCTCTTCTCATCTACCTTGGTCTACCTGCCTATTTATGTAACCTTCTGTATCATCAAGTGCTTACCATCACAGGAATTCTGGAAAATACCCTGTCACAGAGATATCAGCGCAATATGCATGTGCTTCTCTCTCTGCTCACCTGTGTCATGTTTTACCACACAGCTGTGAGTGCTAAGGATCTTGTAGTTAGGTGAGGCTGTGCTTCCAATGAGAATTAAGAGCACAGGACTGTGAATAATCAACACTTGATTTCTGATTTGCTTCATTTTCTTTTCTATCTGTGTAATGAGAGAGCTTGCAGTATAGGGAGATGCTCTATGAAGGAGCTACATAAATTTCTCAGACGACCTCAGAGACAGGAAAACACAGAAGGGGGAACTTCAGCATTTTTTCTCTAAAAATAAATATCAGTGAGTACTGACTCTATTTGTTGTATACAAAGTAAAAGACTGTCCTTTATGCAAACAGTTGGAAAGGAGAGAGTTACAAATGCAGTAACAGTGTAAGACGTGCTTGACTGGTCAAGAGGTAGAATAGGGTACAGCATTGTGTGTATGGCAAAAAAGGACATGAAAATGTAGAATTCTGTAGCAGAATGAAGTCTGAATTACAACTGGCTGGCTGCAAAACTTGTCATGGGTAGCAGTGAGTAGAAAACTGAGTGATAATTGTGCTATGGAGTTGGTAGAGGATCAAAGCCCTGCTCAATGGGAGAGGCACCATGAGCATTCATCAAGCCCCTGCAGTGTGGGTTTTCTTCTGTTACTTTCTCTTGTGTGTATTTTGTCAGCTGTGGGATCAAGGGGAATAGAATAACTGTATCTTTGTTTTTAGCAAGATTTCTTTATCATTGTGTATGTTGGGATTTTATGTGCTGTTGGGTTTTTGTTGATTTTATTAGAAACTCCTTCTATTTCTTCTTATTACCAATTGTGCTCAATTTCTGATCTCTTACTCTTCTTTGAAGATTAAGCAAAACAGGTATCGAACATGTTTGGGGGGTTGGGGGGGAAAGTGTTGCATTTGTAATTTGCCTTATTGGAGAAATCCTAGGCTTGCATTTTTCTAGGTCCTGTGTTTCTGTTTCTTATTGCTGTTTGTGTCTTTTCACTAACACATTTTGCACTGCAACCCCCAATTCCCGCATTACATGATGATGTTTTTCTCCTATGTTTGTTATCATTGCACTTCATCTAAAGCACCTGCCAGTTTTACCTATAGCTATCTTATTCCTGTTCAGCTTTTCTCACTTCTTATTTTCTTCAGAATCATGGATGTTGTCATTCATATTCTCATTCAAAACACCTTCACACGTTTATATTCTCAAATGCTTTATTAGTCAGGTCTAAAATAACTGTCTCTTCCACTTTATTTTTCTTCTGTCTCCTGAAACAAAAGGTTTTCTTATCACATTTCCTAAATTTTTGGTTAGTCTGTGCCCAGAAAGCTGTTTAGGATGCAGGAACTTGCCATCAGCAGCTGTGAATCTCTTAAAGCCACTTTCCCAGCCCTACCACACAAGTAGTACAGGGCTGTAAAGCTAATCTTGAAAATGCCACAGAGAACCTGTTAGTCTACTACACAACAACAAAGTGGAACTAGGTATCTAGGGCTTTCATATATTTTGATGATATCTTCCTTTTATTACTGTCAGCTGAGATAGGCTAGGGCAGGCCAAAATTAGCCATAACTCACCCCAGGCTTGCTATTTGCATGTTCTTTGCTCACAGCAAAGTGAGTCCCAGAGTCCTGCAGATCACCATCTCCATCTCTGCTTTAGAGCATTCTGCCTGAACACATGGAGGAAAGACAGCAGGGAAAATGAGGGTAAGGGACACAGGAAGTCAAAATGTGTGCAGATACCTGGGAATGGATAGTAAACTTTAACTGTAGAAACTGGAAGCAGTTTCTCCAAGAAAAAGTTTTTCCTTACTATGTTGTAAACATGAATGATACTTGATAGGGAACTGGGGGGAGACAGAGACTCTCTTTAACTGTGTGCTTTGCCAAAACAAATCTGCTTTTTGCAGATTAGGAGGGCTCTGAAAATGTGATTATACATACTGTGGGCTCCAGTAGGTTTTCTGAGCTTCGCTGAAGAAGAAAGCAGAATCCTCCTAGGATTCTGGAATACTAAAACAGAGAATTGCTGATACAACAGAAATGTTTACTTCAAAGAATTGCTGATGGACTGTGAATGGATGGGTTTTGGATCACAGGAAGACTTGCACCCATGTGTGCTAAACCTAGACTACTGCCTCAATCATTTCCTAGTTGTAGTATACTATCTGTACGTCCATACTGGAGCCTTTCTTGCCTGTATTTTCCATTCCTTGATGTAAAGGTTTGCAATATCTCTTACAGAGAATGCTCTGTTAAAGGAAGTTTCTGGACTGACACCAAAACTGAAGTTTTATTGGTAAATTACCAAAGTTGTTATGTCTCAGACCAACCTGAGCTTTGAGAAGCAGATTGTCTCTAGCATTGAGCTACTTTAGTATGGTTTTTATGACTTTAATTGCTATGATATGACTTTGATACTTGTTAAGAGAAGCAGATAGAGGTCACTTGTCTCCTTGGAAACCGGAAGATAAAACTACTCTAGTTGTATCTGTTGCCTGTATTTTGATACAAATAAGCTTTTTCTTTCCCAAAGGATAGCTACCTAGACATTGAAGCATTAACCATTTTGTAATGGTTTTCTGTCTTTTTGCAAAGTTGAGGGGGAAGAACAGTAACAGCACTCTTAATTGACCAGCTCAGATCTACTATTTGCCTCAAGCATCTTTCATTCTAATTAGAAATCAAAACATTACAAGGTGTTCCCTTCACCTCCTGCTCCTGACAGCTTGTGGAGTCTCTCTGTCTTTTATCCATTCCTCTCTTCAGTGCAAGGTTATTTCTATGCAAATATTTGAAATAAAAACCTTGTAGAATATGTTCTTTCTGTAAAACTTAGACTGTTAATGGTAAAGAGCTCATTTATAATACATGTCACTAAGGTAGTTGTTATTATGGAGATATTAATGCTGCACTGAGACAAGAATGGGAATGGGATAATAGTCCTAAAACTGTAGATTCAATAGGTAAAGAAACACTTTAGAAGATACAAGAGAAAACCAATATTCTCTTTAAAATATATAGTGATAGTTATTTTTTACTAATAGACTTGTGGTAACAAGAGGCAATTAGGCAGATGTGTTTTTGAGACTTTTGTCTCTAAGCATCTTTATTTTCTAGAATATTTCTTGAACACTGCAGCGTTTATTGCAGGGCAAAATGATGGCCTGCAGTGAGCCTAATTGGATTTGATCTGTATCACAGCTATTGGCCTTATGACTTGGTTTCAGGCATTAGAAACATATGTACATATACATATGCAGTAATACTTGTTCTGTAAGCCAATAAAATTGTTCCTGCCATGCAGAAAAGTTCATTTTTTCATCATTTATTGTATCTTTGATTCTTCTCCAGATGCTGCCTATGATGTGTTACACAGGTTACAGCAAAAGCCTGAGCTTCTTAACTCTTAATGTACCCTCCTTTGTTTAAAGAGGTAAAACCACAAGGTTTGCTTCTGTACTAGACTTTTAAGAGATCTAGAACAAATCCATTTCCAGAACTGAGCAGAGCAGTGTACTGGGATGGGGTTTGGCTTGTGAAAATTCCAGATGAACAAAATGTAGTATCCATTTAAGTTGCTTAGAGGAACCACATGCTTGAACAGTCTGAAAGTCCCCTGGCTGAACAAACTACCACCAAATCTGTGTATCTCTGTGGGAAAGGATATATTTCCTTTTTTCTTCAAATTAATTGCTAAATGTTTTCTATAGCAATAGTTGCTTTCATTGCCAGGAGTGTGTTGCACCATTCTTAACCAGCAGCTATGTTTGTGCTGTCCCATGTGCCTCTAGAGCTGATACAAATTTCGCAGGTTGCATTTTATTGTGGGCTTAGGCTATCCAACTGGCAGATCATTTCTCTATAAACAGTTTTGTAATTAGTATAACAGGAAATCCACATTGTCTCTTGTGGAAAATGCAGTCTCCAAGGCTGCTCTATTCTGTTAAATTTCGAACCTACTAAAAATCAGGAAGAATTGCCTTGCTGGTAAAATGTGTGCTTCCTTTCCACTGCTTGTTATGTGCCCCAGTTTTTACTGGGCTCTTGGAGGCTGTTGGTGATGATGGAGTTGAAGCACACACTGCTCCCAGCAGCATTATGACTCTCTTTTTCTGATTTTTTTCTGGTCAGCAGACTGTCTCCAGTCACCATGCTAACCAACAGCAATTCATCATCAAAGATCTTGTACCTGTGTCCACTGAATTACAATTTTGGAAGTTCAGACTTTGCATTGTTGGGTTCTGCTTTGAGCAGGTTACTGTAGAGCTACCAATGGTTTGACTAAAAACAGTTGGTGGATCTGAAAGTGTATTTGGGTATTTGGGAGAGTTGTGTGGTACATGTTAGATGGCAAGAAATTGTTTTGGCGTTGGAATAGTTTGCATATGTGTTCTTTTTGTGACTTTCCAGCTCAGGACTTGGTTTTTGTTACTTTCATGTGTCCTGATAAACAGTATCTGGAGCCCAGCTTTCAGTGCTACATTGATGCTCCTGAAGGGGAGCTTTTTGTAATCTGAAACAAAAACATGAAGTAACTACTTAGTGTCTTGTTCTGCAGTGCAAAGCTTGTTAAGAGGGTTTCTGTGTGCTCAGATAGTCATCCATGGAGAAATGGACACGAGTTCCAATTAGCATTTAATGTGCTGCAGTATTTTTCTGTGGTTAACTATTAGTAACTTTCAAAGTGACAGGAAGGGGCATGATGACTGAATCAAGCTCAGTGGTGGTCTTTAATCACTTAGATGAAAAAGTTGCTACTGTTTATTTTTCCTCACTGATAATAAAAAAAGAATAGCAAATTGTGTTGCACTAAATACTGAAACATACGCCTGTCTAAAAAACTTCATAATTTTTTCTTAACACAGAATATTCTGATTTGGAAGGGACCCAATAAGGATCATCAAATTCCAACTCTTGGCCCTACACAGGACAGCCCCAAGAATCACACTCTGTGCCTGAGAACATTGTTCAAACACTTCTTGAACTCTGTCAGGTTTGGTGCTGTGGCTATTTCCCTGGGGAGCCTGTTGCAGTGCCCAACCACCCTCTGGGTGACAAGGTTTTTTCTAATACCCAACCTAAACTTTCCCTGACACAACTTCAGGCCATTCCCTCAGATCTTGTCAGTGGTCACCACAGAGAAGAGATCAGTGCCTGCCCTTCCTCTTCCCTCACGAGGAAGTTGTAACTGCAATGAAGTCTCCCCTCAGTCTTCTCTTTTCTAGGCTAAACAGCCCAAGTGCCCTCAGCCACTCCTCATATGGCTTCCCCTCAAGGCCCTTCACCATCTTTGTTGCCTTCTTTTTGGATGTTCTCTAAGAGCTTACTTTCTTATATTGTGGCACCAAAAATTGCCACAATATTCCAGGTGAGGCTGTTCCAGTGCAGAGCAGAGTGGGACAGTGTTCTCCCTCATCCAGCTGGCAATGCTGTGCCTGATGCCCACCAGGACAGAGTTGGCCCTCCCGGCTGTTAGGGCACTGCTAACTCATATTCAACTTGCCATTGACCAGGACCCCCCAGCTCCCTTTCTGTGGCACTATTTTCCAATCTTATTGCCCAGTCTGTACATATATCCGGGGTTGCCCCATCTCAGGTGCAAAATCCAGCACTTACCCTTGTTGAACTTCATGTCGTTGGTGATTGCCCAGTCCTCCAGGGAATCAACAGCTCTTCCCAATTTTGTATCATCTGCAAACTTACTTAGTATCCCTTCCAGTCCTACCCAAGTGGTATATGATGTTGGAGAGCACTGGGCCTAAGATGGAGCCCTGTAGAACTCCCCTGGGGCAGGTAATATGGTATTTGTGAAAGGATATATCATTGTGTCTGATGAAATGTCATGGAGATATTGTCAAAAGTAGCTACTCCAAAGGCAGCCACTTGCACAGCTGATGGAAAAAGCCTTGGAAGCTTACAGTGATAATGCAATAATAAGCAAAATTCTGCATGTAAATAGTGTATGGTCCAAATAAAGCTGAAGTTGCCAGGGATGAAGTCTTTTATGTGTATCTTTACAAGGCCCATGGTGGAATCTTTTTTTTTATTATTTTTTTTTTTATTTTAAACTTTTCTGGAAAGAAAGATCAAAACCCCAAAACATTTCACAAAATACTTGCCAAAAAGAAGAAAAAAATTATCTACAAATTTCTATAAAAGCACCTAACTGCCTGTATCAATTGGATTTTTCTCTATGGAAACTGGAGAAGGCTGTTGTAAGAAGAGGAGATTAGAGGTTTGATTTTTTTTTTTCTTTAAAAAACACACAGCGTTGACTTGCTGATGCCCTTTTTGCATTAGATGTGTAACTCGATGTAATTTGAGTTTCCACAGAAATCAATTGTGAATTGTCTCACTCTTTCTCAGTTACTACTAAAGCATTTTAATGGTTCAGCATTTATCTAACGAGCCCTGGAATAACTTGTATCAAAGTGGTTTGGTAAAGGCTAATTTAATTTTTCTGAGTGCTACTGTCAGGATTTTAGACCTATTGGGAATAATCCTCAAACCTGAATGGCTGTACTAAGTGCAGCTGAGGTGGCATAACAAAGTCTTTCCTGGCTGATGGTGGTCTGATGTTATTTCATTTCCAATTAAAACTTTACCTTTATGCTTCTAAGGTTTTGACCACTTTCAGTTTGCCTGTGGTACTGGTGTGAGTATTCAACAGCATAAAGAAAGCAGCATTAATAATAGAATGTTAAAATGTTATTTATTAGAAATGTATTGAAATGATAGTTTGAATTTCAGTTGAAGATAAAGTTTGTGTAATGCAGCTCTGCTTTCATTTTGAAGTTAGCATTTTATTGCTTGTGATAGATCTTTGCTTTGCAGAGGATCTCTACAGCTAGATGTATTTTAATGAATGTATGCAGAGTTATATTAATAACTAACTGCAGCTTGGCTTAAAATAATTTTATCCTACCCAGAGGGAACTGGGAAAAGAAGCTGGAAAATAAAAGCCAGTGTTTTGTTCTAACAGCAATGCATAGTTTTCTTTGGAGTTTATAAAAATCCTGGAACTTTTAAACTGTTTCCTGCATAATACTGGGAATTACTTACATGAATCAAGGTTACATGAAGCTGCTTATCATCAAGGTGGCATTTTTAATATGGAACTTCTTTTTGTTTAATTGGGTTGCTTTGGGTGTTTTTATTGGATTAGTCTGACACTTAGGTTTTGAGAGGTTTTGCAAATGCTATCTCTGCAAAGCTTTTCCAGGAGATTGCAACTCAGCTCACATTCCAAAGTACTTGAGGTTGAAATTAACTAAAATGTAAAATTTGATTCAGAACTTCCTCTATTTCCTATGAAACAGATAAAAGTGTGTAGGAAAGACAGACTGAGAAGCCATCATTCTGTGGAAAGGTTTTTATTCCGTTTAAACTTGGTGACTTTGATAAACTATTCATAGATTAAAGGTCTCTTGAGCATATGTGCATTTTTAAGCTGGCCCTAAGGGTTAAATATGAAGTTTTAATAGTGTCTGAAAGAAATATATTCTTTCAGCCATCCCCTGTTATTTAGTTTGCATCGCTTAATGCTCTAAAGTCTGTTAAATTCTAAATTGATTAGTTCTGTAATTTTTATTTTTTTTAAAAACAATGTCTTTGTATAAATAGTACATTGTTAGATCACTGGGGAAAGCAGAACTCTATTGGGGTGCTTTTGCAAAGAAAACAACTAATTTCCTAGTTCTTGCAGTGTATTTGTTGCTGCTGCTGTAATGCCAGGAGAAGATAACTTACCAACTGTTACATATCCTATTGACCTGTTCTGGTTTTATAGAAGCTGAAGCAGAGGATTTGTGAAGTGTACACAGTGCATTGCACCAGAACTAAAGAGGAACGCTGAAATTTTACAATTTCTTAGAAATATTAGATTGATCCCTCTTGTTGGTTTAACAAAAGAGAAGTAAGAATGGTATGTTTGCTGCATTGGGATATCAAGGCTGTTTGCTAGAATCCATTTTTGGGTAATAACAAAAGTGCTAGATTAAGTTGCTATGTGAGAAGCAAAAGAAGTGCTGATTCTACTTGTATAAGAATTTTTGCAGGGTAGAGATACAACAGATGTGTTCAAGAAGCTGTTGGGAAACAGCCAGTGCATTAACATATCATCCAGCTTCTCCTTTTGCCTTGCCATGTGGAAATAAATGTGGTAACAATTGCTGTTATTTTTGCTATTTATCATCAATCTCCTGGAGTAAGTTTGCTTGTGACTTTCTATAATTTATCATGACTACTCAGAAATCATTAGATGAGAAATGTTATTTGGATTTTACTTAGACAAAATCTGAGCAGTGCATTTTTGGAACATGATAAAAGACATAGTGCTCTTATATGCACATAGATAAACCAACATTAAATAACCAAAAATATGACAATTAATCAAGTATTAGAGCCTTTGCTGAAGAGTCAGGGAAAATATCTAAAAGACTTGGGCAATTTCCTGTAATTATTTTTTGACTAATAAAAACGGACCTTCATTACTTGAAGATACTCTGTATATCAAAATCAAACCTTGCCATGCAGACAGCTGGTGCAGTATGCAATAAATTGGTAGTAAAATTTGAGAATCATCTCAGGTTAAAGCACTGCTCTCCATTACAAGGAAATTAGTCTTTATTTTTTTTAAGGCAATTTCTGAACCAAAGAGAAATGGCTGCTCTCAGACATTCAGAAAGCAGGATTTATGAAATAGCATGTGATAACTGTGTTGGCTTCAAAGTAGATAGATTCCTTAGGAAAATTTCTTCTTGCCCAAGTCCCTTTTGAGCTGTTGGAATCAGCTGTGTGGGGTACACGTTGAAAAACTCTACTGGGAAATAAGTACTCAATGCTGACTGAATTTTTTTTCTTTATATTGCTATCAATTATATAATTTGTAATCTGTACTGCAACATATTGAATCATGGAATGAGAAGAATTTCAAGGGTCCTTAAAATGTTGTAAATATAACAGATCTTTTTAATAAAGCAATGCTATGCTGGACACTGCTGTTTTGTATTTTAAGAGCATATGTAATTTGAGTGCACACAGACAAGAAATTGTATTAAAATTGAAAAAGAGCATAGCTTTTAGACTTTTTTTTTTTTTTTTTAGCTACAAACTTTCTATCTCTATGTAAAGTAAAAATGTAAAGCCTTTTGACTTTGTTGCAATTTACAAATGCTTTTCCTCTCCAAGAGTTCTAAGAGGGAGTTGTTCTTCCAGGACACAAACTCTTCTCTCCTATTTCTCTTCTAGAACTTCTGTGAGTGTCTTTGCTGTGAGATAAGAGATGTAACTTCCAAAGTGCTGCAAAATTTATCCTGCATGCTTAGCCATGATTTCTTCCATTCCTCACCACCACCTCCTCAGCAAACCTAATCATGTAGTAAATGATCTCCACATGTGCTCTCTGGGTCAAGCAAGTCCAGAGTGGGAACAGTGAATACATTACATTTCTCAAAATGCTCATCTGAAAGTGTGGCACGATGAAGAGGGATCTCTGTAGGCTTTTTCCCTTGTTTAAGTCTAACAATGAGATCCAGCAGAAGTCAGAAGAAATGATGCTACTAGTAACTGAACTGTCAGCTTTAAACTGGGGAGTCAGTAGCACAAAAAAAATCTGTTTCTGCTCTTGTGATTAAGGCCATCTGGGAGAGAAGTAGATTTTTGTTAAGCTCTGGGACTTAGGAGAGTGCTGCTCAACAGATATTAACTGTTCCCAGAGAAGTGGTGACTAAGATTACTCTGCCCTTGTGCCTGCCTGGGGGAAGGGGATAACACTTCCACGTTCGTGTCTCTCTAGACTGGGGGAAGGTGTGTTGGAAGCAGACTGGTTTGGAAATCAAAGTTTTATTCTGATATGTGGTTTGACTAGACTTAATAACTCCTTAATACCTAGTGCTTTTTGTCTTCTGCATGAGGCTATGCTAAAATTGTTTGATATAGGTGTGCAGTGTTAATGTGGAACATAACCAAACCTGTCAGAATTGAAGGAGTGCCTAGGCAATGCTCTTAGTCACATGTTGAGTTTTGTGTAGTCCTAGGAACAGCAGGGAGTTGAAGTTGATGATCCTTCTAGGTCCCTTCCAACTTGAGATATTCTATGATAAAGGTAATTTGTAATGGTTTTTGCTGTTTGGCAATGCTGTTTTTCCTGGGGCTTTGATATGAAATTCCTGGGCAATACTGTTTCAACAAAGAATTGGAGCTTTTGAGACTGTTCTGTTTTTTCTTTAAAATAGTTAATTAAGTTACGGGATTTACTTTTGAAGGATGCAATAGAGGACCAAATTAAGAGTTCAGAAAGCAATTTGATAGACTTGTGGAGAAAAAAATCCAGAGCTAGAGTGTCTAGTAGCCTGATCTAATGTCTAGTAGCTGCTCATCTGAAGTTCCAGAAGCTTCCAAACAGTAGATTTCCAGAGGCAAGTAATCCTACAGAAGAAGACCTACCTTGTTTCTTGTACTTTTTGATTTTTTCCCGCAAAAAATTTTTTCCCTCTTGGTCTTTGCCAAAGAGTATCTGATTGCAAATAGCTGCTACACCTCTGTGCTGAAGTGTTCACCTGTTCCTATGGCCACCCTTAACTGGACTCCCTAGTTAGGTCTGAATGTCCTTTTTTCGTACCTGGTGTTGGGAGGGACGAAACAGTGGCCTTTGGCATCCTTTGTGCCATGCCTTTCAAGGCTGTCCTCTCTAGATGAAGCTGTCGATCTGGCAGGCTGCAGACATTCTGCATCCTGCCATCTGCCGCAACTGGTAAAGTCAGAACAGTTTGTCCATTGATATGTCTTACTTTGAAACATACTGATTTTGTTTACAAGATAATTTGCATTAAATGACATCCATGTGCAAAACATGGTAACTTTGAGCCAGATGCTTTTCAAAAGTATTTACATATTTGCTGAATAATTTTGGCAAGAGAAATTCTGTATGACCCACTCATAAATAACTCATGACAGTATTCCTCATTGAAAAATCTGAGCTCTCTGGGTTAGAAAGAAGTAAAAGCATGTATTGTTCCTCCTTGATGGGATGATGCATACCTCTTAATAATTGCAAACAAAGGTGCTGTTGCTTTATTGCTGCCATTTTAAGACTGTTGCTTGCAAATGTGCACAGCATTTCTGTATTGTCAGGCATTAATTCATGATTCTGCATTCCTGCCTTCAAAAATGCAGTAATACTAATGTTATTAATTCATCTTCTGAAAGAACACTGAAATAACTATGGAAACACTTTTTGCAATGTACTGCATTTGTAATTTTATGATCACTCTAAATACCTGCATTATTTCTGAGTAAATATAATTAAAGCTATGTAATGGAGTCTTGTTAGGGAAAAAAACCCTGCTGCTTTTTTTTCCTGTATTCTACATTGTCAGCTTCTCTCTCTTCTTACCCTGCACCCCTGAAACTACTTTCTCTTGTATGTGGAAGAAAGATTTGGCAAATCTTTGCCTTTGAAGGTGATTTGCACAGGAATCTTCAATGTCTTTCTTTAGAGATCAGAGATGACTACATGCTGGACCATCAAAAGCCATCAGAACATGCTTGCAGGTGAGCAATGATTATATCATCTTGCTGGGAATAATTCAGTAATTCATATTTTCTATACCTCTTTACTTGGCTTTTATAGAACCCGCTTTTAATACTGGCACTGGCAAAGACACTGGGCCCATGTGTCTCTAAAATGTCAATTTGTGATGGGACAGGGAAAAGTTTTTGTGGTCAGCAAATATTAAGTGGCATTAAACCCTATTCTACACTGCGTCTATCCAAACGTAGTAAAGCATCCTCTGAGATGTGTGTGAATTTCCATTTAGGTTGGATAACTATTGCAAAACTACCAATGTATTTCAAACCACTTTGATTCAGTGATGCTTTTAAGAACATAAGAGCAGTTACCTACATTAATGCGGGCAGGAATTTCAACAAGGGAGGTGAGATAATAACCCACAGAGCATCTTATTCCAGTCCTTGCATCTGGTTCTCTGAAGACTTACAAAGGCATCTGTAAAATGCAGGATAGAGATATGAATGCTTCAGAAATGCTCTTTCTGTTTTCAAGACACCATCATCCTAAATTTCCTGGACACATGTTCTGTTTGTCCTGATGGCAGAATTTCAAAGAATGATTGACTGAATCTGTTACTGAAGAGTGTGCCCAAGGGGAAAATGCAGCTCAGTCTTTTCTGTTGGATTTTGTTCATTGTCTTCCACATGTTTTTAAGTAGTAATTGCTCAAGTTAATTAAAAACTGTGACCTTATTTCAAATAAAGCATTTTTGAAGTTTTAGCAACAATGTGTGTTTGTAACATAGTACAGACGTGAGATCCTAAATACACATTCTAGTTTCTTTCTGTTGTGCAACTGTGGCCTGGGCCGTGTTAGTAAGAGTGAAGCTGGTGCTCTTCTCACCCTTCCCATCTGTTCAAGGCTTGCAAGACATGGAGTTCTGCATCCAACTTGGGGCTGAGGAGGGAGCTTGAGCTGGGCACACAAGGGAGGGTGGAGAGCCCAAGGGAGAGAGAGTTGGGGTTATTTAGCCTGGAGAAAAGGAGGCTCTGGGGAGACCTTACTGTGGCTTTTCAGTACCTCAGAGAAGCCCACAAGAATGTGAGGACAGACTTTAATGTTGCGTCTTGCAATAGGACAAGGGGGAATGATTTTAAACTGAAAGAGGTTGATTTAGACTAGACATCAATAGATATCAAGATATTTTGTGCAATGAGGATGGTAAAACATAGGAACAAGTAGATGCCCTGTCCCTGGAAATACTCAATGCTAGGTTGGATGAGGTTCTGAGCAACCTAGTCTAGATGAAGATGTCCCTGCTGGTTGAAAGAGGATTGGATGAGATGAGCTTTAAAGGTCCCTTCCAACCCAAACCATTCTATGTTGCTGTGATAAATGTTAATTCTGTGAGTCTATTATTCTACAGACTGGTCTGAAAGGATTTAGCTCTAATACTTAAATACAACACAAAACTCTGCAAACAAGGATAGTTGGGATTTGTTGCCATTCTTTCTTGGATGACATGAAGCAGAATAGTGGTTTCCATTTGAGTATTCTCCTGAACTTAGGGCATCTTGGAGTGCTTTAAGGCATCGGAGAATGGTCATAACCATGTTAAGTGTGCACTTTAGTGTATTAAA
>NW_020956405.1:69178-108408 GCF_003031625.1 Empidonax traillii
TTTTTTTTTTTTTTTTTCTTTTTTTTTGTCACTGGAGACACTGCTTTGAAAGCAAATTTGTTTTATTAGAATGAATAAATAATACTGTTGCTTGTTGCTATGTTTAAAAGAGTCTGATTTATAGTAACGGAACGATCATCTGATTCTAAACCTGGATAGCTTAAAAATAGATGTGGATGGCTGATTCTATTGCAGCAATATAATATCAAAACATATTAGTTTAAGAAAAGACAAATAATGTAAAATGTTAACTACATCTTGTAAAACTCTCTTGGTGAAACTCTGATGCCTTTTTCAGTGCAAGCTCAGTTTAGCTTAACGTTTTGTGCTCTAAAAGGCAATATGTTCAAGATTACTAACTTACTAAGTAGCATGTCCTGTTGTGCTGGCTCTGCCAGGGAAGAGTTGAATGTGGCAAAAAAGATCACCAGCAGTCTTGCAAAAGAAATTTTGTAAACTAGATATAGTCAACTTCCGAAGTCTCCCAGAAAGAGTATCCACAATATAAATAATCTTACTAGATTGCTATCAACTTCTTCTGGGTAGATGAGCTTTGGGACTATGGAGAGAGTCCATTGTATTTTGATAAGTGGCTTAAAAAGGCATAAGAATTGGAATAAAACTAAAAACTGTATCAAAATTTCTTGAAGCAAAATGAGGTTATAAAGGAGTTTGGAAATATTCTAATTCTTCCAAACCTTCATTAAAGTGCTTGCTAGCTGCTTTGAAAATTCTGACGTTAGCAAAAGAGACAGAGCCATTAAGCTGTGAACAAAGCTGTGTTATTTCACTTCATGTTTCTACAAATAGCAAAGCTACACTACAGCTTGCTGAAAGGGTTAGTACTTAAATGATTCACATAATATTAGTAAATTTACCTTGAGTTGTACTTTTTTCAGGAATGGTGTATAGTATAATGGTAGAGTAGTAATGGTTTATAAGGCAATATATGTTTGCTGATTAGTTACTAATAAAAACCTCAACAGTTTCAGGGAGAATACTATCTAATAATGAGCCATAATTTTAGAACATAAATATTAATTTCTTACTGTTGTGGTTTTGTTGGGTTTGGGGGTTTTTTAGCTTTAGACTTTATCTACTAAATTCATTATATCTGTAGAGGTTCAAATGAAATCTAAGGGGCTCTGAAAAGCTACCCAACTAATGAGAAGTAAATGAGAACAATCTTTTGGAAAGTGGGCTATGTTTGGTGGAGAGAAAGCTATCCTGGGAGGGATTGGAAATAAGTTTGTTTTAAAATTTCCTGTACATACCACCTGTTTAAGCACAAAAATTTTTCTTTGCCTAATTTTGCAAAAATTTCTTAGGTTCCCCAGCTCCTGCTCTTAATAGCCAGCAGTGTATGCTACCAGAAGTGGGACTATTACTTTAATATCCTGTGGCAGTGTGTAGATTTAAAAGATGGAGTACATTGTTAACTGGAAATGCTGCTTAGAAGTTTTTCTCCAAGGACAGATTTTGCTGCAAGTTATTGTACAGTTGTAAGGAAGTTAAGTGAAAGTTAAAAACTAGAAAAGAGAGTAAATTTTCTACCTACACTCTAGCAGCTTTCTGTAGGTGTAGCTACACCAGGTGCTGCTGAGGTATTCTGGGAATTGTAGTTCTAAAGACTCTGTTGCACATGCTCAGTTGAATGCTTGCATGCAATTGGCTTAGGATGTTACCTGTGTGACGTGGGACCATTTGAAACTACTATTTAAAGCTGTGACTCTTTGAATAAAGAGGCTTTTCGTTACCCCACCACGTTGGTGTTCACCATGGTCCCCATGGGACTTATTTATTTATTACATTAATAACGCTACAGCTTTCATACTTTTTTTATTATTTATACTCCATGAATATTCCAATGGAAGTAAAGCCTGCTTGTGAGTATAGAGGTGGGAAAAGGAGATGTTAGAAGAAATATTATTTTATGCACTGTCTCATGATTATAATTATTCAAAGGACAAGATTTTCACATAGAATGTAATGGATTTCAACAAAAATTTAAAACTCAACCAAATAATAAGTAAAAATTAACACAGAGGTAATAATCAGATGGCAAACAAATCCTAACTGCTGCTTTTTCTGAAGAAAATAATATTAAGGAGCTTGAAAATGTGATCAGGGTGTCTGGTTCAAGAGTTTTCAAGAGCAC
The DNA here is from genome assembly GCF_003031625.1 of Empidonax traillii. Taxonomy (NCBI): domain Eukaryota; kingdom Metazoa; phylum Chordata; class Aves; order Passeriformes; family Tyrannidae; genus Empidonax; species Empidonax traillii. The sequence continues at coordinate 71,337 of NW_020956405.1, forward strand.
TGTTGACACAGTTTCCATCAGGAGTGTTTGTTTACTGTGGAAATGCTTTGTAAAAATAAACAATCATAAAGAACAGGTATTTTTGCTGTTTATGCTGCAACTACACTGTAGCTGTGTTGGTATTTCACTCGGGACTGATACAGTTTATCTTATCAGCCAGTTCTTTCTTTCGAGGTCATAGCCCATGAGCTGATGTGCAGCCAAGCGATGCCTGTGGCCTCGACACTTGCTCATCAAGGGAGAATGAGCTGTTGGAAATGTCACCCCTCCGAGGTGGCTGAGGAAACGGAAAGCCCGGGAGGGGAGCTGAACCCTTGCTGCTGTGAGGTACTGTCGGGTCATCTCAAATTACGGCATTCCAAACTTTCAAAACTCCCAAACGATATAGTCTGTCTGTGCAAAATATTAGTTGTTTTCTGTATTCCATTTTTGGCAAGGGTTGTAGGGGCTAGGATTGCTGTGACTAATGCCATATAAAATGAACTCATTTTTGGTTTGAAAAAATCTTGTGACTTTAAAATGATGTTTGAGACTTGTGTACATCATTGTTTTCAGTCCTTCAAGAGATATAGTCAGACTGAAAATTCTGCTGTCCAGTGTGTTAGTGTCCTGACTGACTTTGCTTTGAAGTAAGAGATTTCAACCTTAAAATTTTTCTCTGATTTTTGCTGTTGTTTGGATACACTAAGTGGAAGAAATGCTTGCTATAATAATCTGCAGCATCTCAGGGACTTACACGCTTTTTGAGAGGCATTTAACATCTATCAGCAAGCACAAATTACTTACCAGGGCCTTTTACCCAGTAATGAAAACATTTCTTTAAGAATTCTAAAGCCAGTTCAAAAAAATGCAAACCAGTTCTGCTACAGATCATCATCTCAGATCATTAACTTGCTTAATCGTGGGCTTCCTGAAGAATTCTGCACCTCTCTCTCTAATGCTTTTTTACCACCTGTGAGCATCCAGATGAAGTTACTCATGATTGATCATCCAGCAGCCAGATAGATATGGAAAAAGAGCTTTTTAAAAATGATCATGTCATTTGTTTAGGGATAGAAACAGGCTTATGGCTCTTTGCATTATTCTGCACCACACTATTTTAATTTCTCCGTCAGATGAGTCCAGGAGGGCTGTCATGAGCAGCTGCATCGTACAGGATAGTCCCCTTATTAAGCTGTTTTGCTTTGCAAAGGCATTGCTTAGAGGGATTCGCTCGTACAAAACGTGCTGTGTGGGTCGCTCCCTTTCCATGCTGTGCAGAAGAGCATGTTCTTTGCCTAATGCCTCATCCTAATGACTGTGTGAGTGAGGCTGCTGTGCCCAGCTCTTGGGGAATCCTTCAGGAGGAGTGTCTGGTCATGAATTTCAAAGCTGGGGACTACTATATGGTACTGCAGTGGTGCAAAGTAATGGGTAATGTTTACACGGTGCTACCAGCATTCTGAAAGTCGTGTTCCTGGGTGTGAGAGTGAGAAATAACCAACAGAGGGGAGAACAGGTAATCCTCTGCTGAGCTGTCATTTGTCTGTTGAGAAACTTGCTAAAACTTAAATTTAAGAGACTCTGTAAAAACACTGCTATAAATTACTTTCTTTAGATAAAGTGAGAGGAATACTGCACATTTCAAATCTCTTGGCACCTCCAAGGGTACCAAGAACTTGTTTCTGTATTACAGTCGTACAAAGACCACACTTCTATGCTTTAGGGGGTGTTTAAGTTATGCTTCTCTCTTTGGGAGGTTGATATACAAAAACAGGAAAAAAAATTCTAAGCTGCACCATGGTTTTATATTAGATATGTAGTTTAGTGCTGCAGGAAAGAAAGAATGAAGGTAAAATAATTTAGGTTTTAATGGTTAGTTATTTCGTGTCACTTCTGCCAGGCTGCACCGAGAGTCAAGGGAAACTGTTCAGGTATAAACTTTGCGAAGCAGCTCCAGTAGAAAGAGATCTAGTTGGTATCTAATACTGTTCAGAAAAGAAGAAAGAAATCAGCACTGGTGAAACGCTGACTGCATATGTTCCTACTGCATGGCACATTGGGGTGTGCAACTTTTCATAAAGGATATTCAGACACACAATGAAAATAGAAAAAGGTGTTTTTCATTTCTGAATGTGTGTGGAGTGATTCTAGAAAAAGAATTTGTGAATTAAGTTTATTGCTATGTAATGATGTGGTTCTGGTTGTGAAATCCCTGTGCCTTATGTTATAAAAAATAAGGTTGGTTGTAGACTCAAAGACTTTTTTTCCCATTAACTGACAAATACTTGTTTTATTTTTTCAACATATAATTTTTATGAAACTTGAAATCTACAGGGAGCAATTTTTCAAGGAAAATTATGTTTATTCAAGAATCCTTAGTTTCTAGTTTACTTTTGCTCATTTCCCTATTTTCAGAAGCACTACAAAAGGGACCACAGAGTGTCAGAATCAACTGGATATGCAGTCCTTTCCAGAGTGTAAACCCAGGCACCTTCTTGTATGATACCATCAGTCAAACTCATATTTTCCTTTTGGACAGCATTTCCATTATCCCCATTTTCAGAGGTAGGTTTTTGATCCAGGAGGACAGCTGCCTGTTTTCCAGTGGGCAATACCCACCACAAGTGTCCTTTCCCAGAGCAGTGTTGAGCCCTCATTGCATGGGAAGGGAGCAAATGGTTCCTCTTGCTCAAGCAAAGGGCACTTGCTCTTTAGGCCACTTAGCTGAATAACTGGCTCCTCCTCTGCCTCAGCCAGCCAGAGGATGCCCTTCTTGCCTTAAATGCCAGATACAGTGAATTCCTGTATCCCCACCCTTAGTCTTTCCATTTTCATATTTGCTGTATTAGAAAGATGCTGGGTAGATTTTTGGGTTTGGTTTTTGTTTGGTGTTGGGGTTTGGGGGATTTTTTGCTGTTTTGTTCAGTTGGTTGGTTTGTGTATTTGTTTGTTTTAATTGTAATTTTAAAATACTGCACCCTAAATAACTTCTGTTATAAACAGTTAATAATAATCACAACGTTATAGTTGGAGATATTCCTCCAGGAGGGAGGTCTGCCATAAGGTGTGTTGCATGCACAGCTGAGGCACCTACTCTCAGTGCAGTATTGTGAAGTAAAGTGCTGGCAGTGGAACCATTGGCACCTGATGTAGCTCATGACTAGAAATTGCATCTCAAATTGTGTGCATGGACAGTAGATGGTATTACAGAAGACAATGAAATTATTTGAATTTGAGATTATATTTACTCCTTCTCTCTTTGGTATTGTGTTGACCTTGCAAGACCATGTGTAGCTGCTTACTGATGTCATTTCGTTGTCTAGAGTAGCTTCAGCCTTTGCAGTAGCAACAGACCATATTACTCCATCTCAAAGGGAAATTTTATTACATTTACAGAAGATAGTACAGTGATTAGAAAGCTTTATATGGAGCTATTGCAGTCCTTTCTGCTATGTCATGTCTGATGGCTTGATCAGGACCACACTGTTTAGAGGATATAATAACGTACACAGTAAACAGAATATTTTGAGAGAATTGTGAAATCCAGCTGACAGCAGTAACAGGGAACCCCAACTGAAGGTTAAAAGGCTCTTTAAAACATAGTACTTCTTGGGGTTTGAATGTAAACAGGGGGGAAAAAAAAAGTAGTATGATTTTCCTCATAACCTTTGAGGACGTTTATTACCTTAATAACCACTTCCCTGGTTGAGCTGCAATATAGGTGGTAACATAGAAGTCCTCATTAGAAGTGAGGTTTAGTTACAAGCATGCTAAGATTGCACAGTGGGGAAACTGTCAAGATGTTACAAGATAATTTGTTTTAATACTTAATAAATCTACAGATGAAACCTAAGGGATTGTAATTGCACACCTGGAAGAAATTTTGCAGAAAAATAGTTACTGTATGTAAATAAAAAGAAAAAATAGTTAATACTGTGGAGATACTATGTTTTTATCCATATTATTCTACTTCATTCTCTAAATAACCCTTTACTATATAATTTCAGTTAATCAACCCCCAAATCAATGTTGGATCTTAATCAATATTGGTAAAATACTATTGGTTAGTGTATAGGACTTGACCCCTTGGCAGCACTGTGGATAACTATTCATAAATTAGAAATTGTCTTATAACAAGAACGGGTTTTATCTTTTTGAAAGAATATTCAAGTAAAAGCTTCAATTCACAGAATATTTAAAAGTGAAACCTGACTATTTAAAAGTGAAGCCTGGGAAACCAGAATCATGGTGTGGATCCTTGTAAACACATGCGAGACCCAAGGGAAACTTCACACACACCAATATGATGTTCAAAAGCTCCATCTTTATTGGAAATTACACTTACTTTTATACAGTTCAATAATTACCACATATTTGACTACTTAACCTTTTATTGGTTACACACACAAAACACACACTGTTCACACAATTATTATTGCCTAGCTAACATATCTTATTTTCTAAATTCTTTTCCTTCTAAATCTAACCACAACACTTCTATTCACATGCCTGCTGGCAGGTTTAACTCAAACTCCCATCGCAGGTGTTGTTTTTCTTCCTTCTTCCAGATGTCCAGTCCTTGCCGTGTTCTCGAAACACTTAGTCCTTGATACTCCTCAAATTCCCATCAGCTGGTTTGCTCCTGCCTTAACCCAAAAGGTTTCTAATTCTCCTACAGATCCTGGCGACAGAAGACACTTCAAAAGGTCCTGAAATAAGCCTTTTTTCTGTGTAAAATGTTGATCCCATATCCTAAAATAATCCTCATTATGTTAGTTTGGAATTATGTTTTCATTTTCTGAAACACTTGATACTAAAATCTTTCTTTAAAGTAAATAGTTATATATTATTAAATGCATGCATTTTCTCATTTAATACTTAATATTTTTTGACAAGGAGTGTAATGTCAGTATTTAACTGATGTTAACATAATATGTATGATGTATATGATTTGCCTTATTCCATGGTGATGTAACCTGAAAGGTCTGTGTCAGTCTTTGAAGGGTGAAGAGACCAAGGATGATGTTTATAGAATAAAGGAAGTATTAGCAATTGATTAGTTATCTTTTTAAATTAATTACAGAAATTAAAATTCACACTCTTTCAATTGCTTTTGGGGTGGACTTAATGGACTTTCTGATTGTAGAACTGCAAGTGGCATTGAATCTGAGTAATTATCTTTTTCCTTCTAATTTATCAGAGCGCATGGTGTACAACCAAGACTATGCTGATAAGGCCCTTCATTGCCTCCTTTTGCTTTGGTGGCAGGTGAGAAGACTCCTTGGTAAGCTGTGGGGCACATTCAAAGAGCCATTTTCTCTCCCAGCATGTGTCAGATGGCAGTGGCAGGATGAAGATTTAATTAAATGTTTAGGTTACTTGGTTTATAAAAGGTAACAATGCTTTCTAATTTTCTGCAAGAGTTCATGATGGATCTGCTTCTCTCTTTTGAAGTAGAAAAAAAAGCCAAAATGGCCTTTTGGGTCTGTAATAAGTGATATATTGGTGTCACAGCGAGGGAAAGCAGGGACGCTCAATATGAGAGTCAAGCAAGCTTCGTTTATTCATTATACAGTACAGCTTATATAGGATACATAATGAGACAATTAATATTCTGTAACCTAACTCTATGATTGGTAACAGCCTTAACAGTCAGCTGCAGTCACACACTGTCTCCTAGAATCTTACATACTAACTCTCTTCTTAGCTCTAATACCTATATTTACCACTAGCTTTCACATATGATTGGATGATCACCTCTTATTTACATTCTTTTCCATGCGGCCAGACTGAGGCCTTGCTGCGTTCTGCAACATATTGGTATCTCTAGCTTAGGATTGGTGACATTTTTAAAAGATTACTGTTGTGTATAGATTATACAGTGAACAGCCAGATGACAAACTGAAAGCATTTGATTCTTAGCTATTATGTGCCATGAAATAGGCAGGAAAAAACCTAACTGACAAGTGCAGACATGTTTAGATCTCAAGTGGGAGTATTTAAAACCATCATATCTCTGATCAGCATTTAACTATGATTTTTATTTTGTTTTCTTTTGATACTTCAGCCTTTTATAGAGGGAAAAAGATGTCACAACACTGCGATTAACAGCTGAGTTGTTGAAGCTATAGCAAGAATTAAGAGTGATTTTGTTCTCAGAGTTGAAAAATAATGTCTCTTCAGAATTGCAGCACTGATTTGATGGATATTAAAGATATTTTCTGAAAATATTCGCTGACATCTGTAAATTTAATGTGTACCTTAAATTATCAGAAGAGATTCTGTTTGTACTTTGGATATAGCCATAACTCCCTGCGATGTCAAATATATGCTTTAAAGACACTTCTGAGGCTTGTTATTGAATTTTGGCTTTATTGTAGCTAGGAACGTATTTCAAATGACTGTACACAAAAATTCCATTTTCTGGTTATTTATAAAAATCTTCATGCCCATTTGACTGGGAGGCTTTCATGTGTCCAGATAGTCTGGTTTTTGAGGACTGGTAGACAAGCATCATTTCTTTTAGCTGTTCCTTATTCTTCTAGCCTCCTGTGATTCTCTTTTGTGCTGCAAAAGGCTAATGAGTCACCTCTCATCATTCAGTTACTTAGATTTTCAAGTCACAAAGGAGTTTTCAAATACTTATATTCCCCAAAAGAATACCAAATGCAACTATAACTGCAGAGTACTCTCATGGTACTGTAAAGTTTCTGATTCTGTAAAAGTGAAGAGCCTTGGAATAGGATCTTTTTAGGTGTCAAGAACTGTAATTTCTCTCCTCCAGGCACTGATGATCTTCAGGGGATCTCTTTTTCAGGTCTGCACTCTCTCAGGAGTCATTTTAGAGAGAGAAGAATGACAGAAAAGTGATGGCATAGCTGATAAAAGGGTCAAGCTGCATCACAGATAGCAAAAAGGAATTCGGCTAGAGAGCATATCAGTAGATTTAAGGATGAAAAGGTAAATTCCATGATAAAGGAGATAATGTAGACATCTGGGAGAAGAGTAAATACAGAGATGTGATTGTGGGGTGCTTGGCTAAGGCGAGCACTGTGAACAAACCATATTGTTAGCGAGAGGCCTGCTTGCAGGTTGTGGGAAGGGTGCTGGCATTGATGTCAGCTTGCAGGAATGCTGACTGTGAGGCATGGAGAAATGCGCATGGACACTGCATACAGACCAATCAAATGGCAGCAGGTGCTGGGTGCTGAGAAGTGTGTTTAACTATTTCAAGCCAATTGTGTAGCGACATGTGCCTGTACTTGACCAATGATGTGATGACATGTATGTGTAAGAAAGTATAAAATAGCTACTGTAACACTTAATAAAGTGGGATCTGCCTATTGGTCATACTGATCTGCGTGCAGTTTCTTTGTGCCCTCTCAGCCACATGTGATATTAGTATGAAAGTGAAGAGAATGTAAAACAGAAATCAAATCAAATTAAGGATATTTAAAGAAATCACCTGAAAACTAGGAGAAGAAAGCTAAAGAGAGGTGTTACCATGTTAGGCATCAAAATGAGCCGTAGGGACTTGCTTTAAAATAAGGGAATTAAAACTATTTTAAAAAAATAGATTGTGATGTGTATAAAACTCCGAAAAGTGAAAAATGGATAGCTTACATTTCAGTCTGCCTGTTCTCTTGAACTAGTGGCCTCATTTCTTATCCTTTCTGTAAGGTCTGTGCTTAATGCTCTCACATTTACAATTCATTGCAACAAGGATGACCTCTTTTGTTACATATTGCATATGTTCTTAAAACTTCTTGTATCTGCAGTTTTTCCCCTTGTCAGTTTGTTCTTTTTGCCTTCTAAATATAACTTTTAATCCCTTGAATATACATTACTGACCTCACATACTGTCAATAATAAGAAATATATTGGTACATAAAGAAACCATCAAGACTTAGAAAGCTACTGAAGTTTTCCCAGGTTAACTGTGTGTGTGAGAGAGGGAGTAAAATACAGTGTCTAGACTTAAAGGAATGTTATTAGGAATTCAGTTTCTAATTTTTATTTTTATTCTTAATTACCCTGCAGTAAGTGTTCTTGGCTTCAGATACAGTGGACTTTTTTCTCTATTAAGCTATTGACTTAACTGCTGCTGCACATTTTTTTTTTTTTTTAAATTAAATAAGAAGTTGAATTACATTGAATTTAATCCATTGGTATGAAATGTTGACTAATTAAATAGATTTGCACTGTGGAATTTGTAATCCTATTCGATAGATGATCGCTACATTTATTTATTAATTAAATATTGGTTAGCCATTAGAACTGCTGCTTGCACAAGCAAACCTCTTAAGAGTTTGAAGTCAATGCCTGACTTTCACTATTGCTATGCCAGGCTACTTAAGAACACAAACTAGTGTGGACAACTTTACCCCAGGGTGCAGTTTGTCTCAATGTAGGGTTAAAAACACCTTATCCCAAACCTCCAAATGCAGAGCTGCCGCCACAGGTACTCTTGGGCAATTATTAGAAGTCAGCAGAAGTTTCTGAACATCATTAGTCATTTATAGTGATAGCTCTAGAAGGCAGCTTTGAAGTGAGATGGAGGTTTCTGAAACTAAGTGGTAATACATTTTTAGTCTCTATTAGAGTGTAAGACCTTATATGGGAATGTTGTAAAAAGTGTGATTCTTACAGACCTAGTTATGCCCACAGCTGGAACTCTTCTCTCTCAGTTCATTTCCTTACTGGTTGAAATGGAAACAACTCTTTGAAAATCTCACTATGGTTAATAAATTCAGTTTCCAAAGACATTTTGGATATTTGGGACAATCTTTTGTGAAAATGAACAATGCTGCATGTAACTTTGCTGTCTTCTCTGAGTTATGGCTGCACTCTACAGCAAAGAAGGCTTGACAGCAAGTATTTTAATTAGAATTATAATAATTTTTAGGTTCAGATATCTAGATCCTGAGAGGCCAATGTGAACTGTGCATCTTCTCTAGTAATCAATGAATCAGCATGCACTGCAAAGTACATTTAAGAGGCTGCTTTATCAATTCCGATGTTTTGTCTTCATTTTCCTATTTTATGTTCGTGCTAATAGTGTGTACCTATATAAGAGCATGTATTTCCGACTTTTGACAGTTTTAGGGCAAACTGGAGGAATTCTTTTTCCTATAGTCTGTGACAGAATTTGTTCACTCTTCTCAAAGATGACTTTGAAGAAAAATGAGTCCTTCAGTTATATTTTTAAAAGAAATAGTAAAGAAATTCTTTGGTGAAGAGTATATCCAGCTGTTTATGAAATACACTATCATGTTTTCCCAGTGATGAATTGGGTAGGTCCCTGAATGCCTGATTGCACTAAGCATGGATTTTTTTCCTTGTGATGAAATTACATCAAATATCAGTGCTACTCTCCTGTTTGGGTATTGGTTTGGGCTGTTTGCAAAGTTGGAGAGGGTGAACCTTCCTATGAAATAGCACTGAAATGCTCATGGATGGGGGTGGATAAGGAGCTTTGGAGGCAAAAATCCTCTGGTTATCCAGAAAACATGTGGTGGCTGCAGTCTAAGCTCCTGATGGTGGATGTGAAATTTTGATCTGGACAGCTTAGCAGAAGTGACAGTTCATTTGGTTCACCTTTGCACTCAGCATGTAGCTTTACAGGGAAATTTTGATGTTTTACATTCAATTAGGACCAGAAATCTGCCATCTGAGGACAGAGCTGAAATCATGAGTACTTCTCAGGTAGCCAGACAGAATGCCTTTGGCTTCCAGATAACACCTGGAGTTAGTAATGAAGGTTTTTTTTTCAGTTGCTGGCCAAGCAGCAGAAGATACAATGTCACTGCTTCTCACCTCATCTGGTGATGAAAACTTTTAGGGTCAGTCAGAAAGTTTCAAAAAAAGCAAGTTATTCCTTAAGGTAGAACTGATATCTGAAAACTAAACTCATTGCAACTTTTGGAGAGTAAGTTTCCTTTTTAACTTTCCTTGCTATCACTGTGAACTGCAGAGTTTTCCTGAACACATTAAGATGATTATAAACACTTCCAATACCTGGGGATTTTGATATCTCCATTGCATTTAATGGAAAATTGCAAATGTATTTACAAGTCATTGAAGTGATGGAGTTTCCATAAACTCCATTCCTCAGAAAATCTGGCTAAGCAATAAATTTGCTTATACCTTGAGCAAAAAGTTAAATGGGAAAAATATTCTCTTTTGTAACAGTTTAATAGAGCCTGATTTTTTTAAATGACAGTAGCAATTATTATCACTGCAAAAATTACTGTTGCTCATGTGAGCCTCATTTGTTTAAAGCTTTCCAAAGGTTTGCACAAATTCAGAAGTATGAATTGTTTTAAACAGAAATAAAAAAATAGTTACTATGTTAATCAGTGTGTTATGAAGGCAGAAACAGGAGAATATGCCAAAGAACATTTGTGAAGAACTGGTTTTGGTTTGTATTTACTTATTGGGTTTAAATTCAAGTAATATCACTTTATTTATTGTTCTTTATACATTTAGTGATAGTGGCCATTGGGAGATTTCTTTTAAGTAGTTCAGAAATTCTTCTAGGAATATCATTGAAGCTTATTTTGTGAACTTTAAATTTATTTAAGAGCTATTCCTAAGACAATTTTCCCTCTAATAATGATACCCAAAATGGTATGCTAAAGTGAAATATGGTTATTTCAATTCCTGTACCTGTAGACGGTAACTAAATTAGCTAAATTATCTCTTTTCTTAAAAAAAAAGTGCTGGAGATTCCTGATGGAAGTGCTGTATGGCTTTAGGATCCTTAAAATGCTGGATTTATAGAAGGCTTTTGTGACTCTCCATATTACTCTTTTTTTCTATATAGGTAACAGGCAGCATAATTCTGTTGATGGAAGACCAGTATTATAGAAGAAACCTGCCTCTTAACATGTTCCCAGCATCTGACATAAGAGACAAAAACCCTCTGAGGACATCAAGTTTCAATAGAAGGACTAGTGTAGGAGCCCAGCTAAGTCCCTGGAGACAGGGATCCAGAGCATTTTGGGAAGAAGCAATTGTTAAGGTGCCCTAACGATGCAGCTTTTAACTCCGCACCTCAGGCTGTGAATGCAGAGCAGGCATGCACCAGGTGGAAAGTACCTGTATGATTTTGTGGGAAACACGAGTGTGCTGTTATTGGATTACTGAATCTCTCACTGTTTGCATTGATTTCCAAAGCAAACACCAGTCTCTAAACTTAGAATATTTGAATGGGCTCTGAATCTGAAAACGGTTGACTGCTTCTCTCTCATAAACAACATATCTTTTCTTTGGGCTTTTTTAAAATCCCATTTGTTTTGTCCATATGCTATCAGACTCTCCCTAAAATGCTAAGAGCTTTGCATGCTTGCTTCTCTGGCTTCTGCAGTGACATTTTTGGCCTAGGATTTAGCTTTTAAAAAATACTCTTTTGAGGACTAAGCCTTGATGTCTTGTCAAGATTTTTTAATTAAAACTCTTTTCATCAAATGTATGTGTTTTCTTAAAAAAAAATATGGCAAAACAATGACTATAAAATTATATGGGTAGATTACAGTTTAAATGTAAGTAATAATGGCCAGTCTTCGCAAACGAAGAACCGGGGAAGGCTTTTACACCTTCCAGCCTGCGCATTGGATTTTTTAGGTGAGACACAGTGTGCGCGGAACTGAGCCCACCCTTTAATCCTGAGGTTCATCTGCCGGGGCCAAGCACGCTTGGATGGTGGCAGCGAGGTCCTCAGGACATAGATGGATTGCCTTACAGGGCTAACGAGCTCCATCTGCCCGGGGAGGGGCCCCGACCGGGAATCGAACCCGGGTCTCTGCAGTGACAGTGCAGTGTCATTTCCCCTAGACCACCAGGGGCTCAGTTTAAATGTGTGATTACTTTGTATGCACTTGAATTTTAATTTTACTGTTTTCTCTTACCCCATAAGTTCCCCACTGTGGCTTACTTGTTACTGGCAGTGAAAATCTGCAATAATCTCAGAGACATCTGGTTCCTTCAGTTTTATTAACTTTAAGCAGATAGGAGCAGATATATTACAACATACCTCTTTCTTAAATACTTGCAATCTCCAAAAACATTAGTTATGTCTTGCAGGAATGGTCCAACCTTTTGTTCACAAACTGCTTAGCTTTCTTAATGTTTGGGTAAAAAACTTTTAAATCTTTTTTCTGGTATAAGCTGTAAAAATAACCTGATAGTAAAACCACATGGATTTGGAGAGCTAAAGTGAGAGAAGGTAAAGGCCCAGCAGGAATCTTACTGCTCATCTTTCTGTAAGATAGGAAGAAAAAAGAGCCTCATTTGTTCCTTCTTGCAGAAGGACCTGGACTCCAGCAGAGTCACTTTGAATGGTGAAAAAAAAAAAAAAAATTTCAAGAATATTGAGAGCAACACTAATAGGCTTTGGATTGTGGCATTCCCTTATAATTTTAAGGGTCTCTAAAGAACTTGTGCTTTCACAAGTGTTCCAGGCTGGGAATGTTTAAACCCTGTGATTGCTTGTAGTTACCTCCCTGAATGAAGCACTAACTTGCATGATGGCCCCAAGCTTGAGGAGAGGCCAGGCCAGCTGAATATAAGGTCTGTGTGAAAGGTTTAAATGCCAAAATTAAAGAAGAATGTGAATGCATGGCAGATACTTTGTCTACAAATCCTTGCTAACAAAAATGACATTGGGAATTTTTCACTGCAGACCCAGCAATAAGTGAAAAACAGACTGTCAAGTAGCCCTGCACTAAACCAGTTACCTTCACTTAACCTGGCATATGTATAACATCCTTAGGACTCTTTTGCAAAATCCATCCAATGTCACCCTCCTGTGTCTGCATTTTAGCTGGAATACCAGTACATACTGATATGTTCTATAAATAAATAAAATACACACAGATATGACTGAATATCCAATGGAAACAATTATGGTGACTAAGAGTCACTATTTCTTAACCATTTTTTCAGCATACATAGATACTTATCAACATAAAACCCTGCTTTGGGTTTTGTGAGTTATTAGTAATTAAATAAACATGGGCTTCTGTTGCTAGAAGAATTAAGTACTAACATTATTATTGTTAAATAGAAATAGATACTTAAATGAGCATCATATTTTTATGTATATTTTTAAACACTCTTTTTTTTTCCTAAGAGTGTTACAAAGCTCTTAAGAATAATAAAGCATTTTAAAGTTTTTCAACATTTGGCAAGCTGTATTCATTATTCATAGAAGAAATATGAATAAGTAATATTGAATGGCAGCAGATAGTTGTATTTTACCTGTAAAAGACTGTGTTAATGGGGACTGCTGTTAGCACTCATCATGAAAACAAGCCTGTTTACTTGAGATCTGAATTAAAAAATAGGGGCAAATATTCTGAAATAAAGCAGAATCAAAAGCTTTTGACTTACTGGGGGAACAGGATTTTTCTTTGGGGAAAAAAATCAAAAACCAGAAAGTAGACTTGTCATCAAGGCAAGTGGTTTGATAGATCAAAGATTACTATTTTGTTCTTATCTAGTTGTAATAGGTGTAATAGAAATTTCCTTATTTCTGTCTCTGTAGTACAGTTTGTTGTACATGAAGAATCCTTTAATCTTTGCTTCTCCTGTATTTTAATTTGTATTTAGTGCAGAATCCCAGAAAACAATACAGTGAAAGCTCTGGAGGAGCCCTTTGGCTCTAGCACAGGATCTACTTGTTTATTGCTATTTAAGAACTGTCTAGGTAAATTTTGGACAGCAAAATTTCTTTGAGCACTGTGGAAGTTCTTTTGGGTTTAAAATGTATTATTGGCATTATTCTAGGCCATATCTGTTTTTACCTTTTCAAAAACAAAGTCTTCTGATTACAAGTAGGCAGTTTTTGATGGCTGCTCAGGTGTCTGTCTTCCAGTTTTGGCCTGTCTTCCAGTTTTGGCCCAAGAGAACCCCAGAGATTCCCAGTCATGTCTTCTAGGCCACTGAGGTATCTGCTGTGGGAGTAAGGGTGGTTGGTAACGTTTGTGCTTTAAAAAATTAGGTAAGTGAATTGGTAGTAAAAAAACCTCATCTGTGTTGTGAAACTAATGAGATGGAATGGAGGGAAAGGTGCTATTGTGCACAGATTCAGCATAATTTGTTAATGCTTTAGGAGTCTGGACCACCAACTGTAATAATTTGTTGATGTTTGACAGGACTAAAACTTAGTCAGGAAGTGTTACTGGCATAGCTGTGTTCACAAACTTAGAACTTTGAAACACAGCAAAATAAATAAAATACGCAATACAATAGGATAAAAGTAACAAAGCACAGATCTGCCTATTCAGCTACTTGCTGCTGTAAAAAGCAGATGGGGAAGGCAATGTGTTGGATTACTTTATGTGTGCACAGACTCTAATGTAATTTCCTCCATTTTTTCTGTTGTGTGTGTTTTGTTCTGATAGCACTACCTCTCAAATGCCATTTTAGTATCTGCCAACTGTTGCATTTAGTTGGAAGAATGTACTGCCTTCTAATCCAATCACTGCTCTTGCACTGAAAGTATCACGAGAGACTTTCCTGTGTCTTAAATCAAATCAATGAGAGCTTGAAATTTTATTCCTTCCTTTTCTTCATTTGAAGTTGTAATGATTGTTTAGTTAAAGCACATTTGAAATGTGTATGAAAAATAGCTTGGTTCAAAGCAGCAGGAAGGGATGGCATTTATTTAGGAGCAGTTGAATCAGCACACAATGTTGATAAGGATGCCTAAAATTCATAGGTGTAGTGGTGAGAAAGATCCTTCCTGTATTACTGTATACTTCTTGTAGCTGTATTACTGTGTACTTCTTGTAGCTTTAAAGAAACACATAACAATATTTTTACTACTAATTTGGTTCTGTGAAGTTGGTGGGAAAGTCACTGTTTTGAAACAAATGAAAGATTGCTGAACATTTGTTAAAAGTGGGGCTGAATTATACCCTCATTTGCCATTGTGTTCCCTGCTGATTGAGTTGTTGCATTGACTGAAGTTCAGAGAATGTTTTTTTCTAATAATCATCAAACTGCTGTTTATTTTTGCGCACCTGGTTTATCTCCTCTTTTTCCCCATACAACTGATAGGTTGAGGTGTCATTAGTGTCATACTTAGTGGACTGACTACACAACAGTAGTAGTCCTTTGAAATAAATCTTCAGAGGCTATTGTGATTTGGCAGTTGAAAAATGATTAACATAAAAAAATCAGCACAAACAGGTCACACTTCTTGGTGTCATGGCTTATACATTTATTCATCTTTCAAAGGGAAATACAAATACTTCCATAGCTGTCAACTCTTACAGTATGACATTCTCCTGGACAGTGAGTTTGGGAGGGTTTTTTTTTTTCATTGGGAGGACTTCCTTTTTGTTGTTGTTTCCCTTCCCCCTCTCCCCTTTCCCAGTGTGTGGGAAGGGAAACCCAGTTTATTTTTGGTTTCTCCAACACACCCCGGAGGGTGTTGCCCCCTTCCCACCCTCCCCCCCTGGTGGCGACCAGTGATCCCACAGTGCCCCCTGCTGGCCGGCATGGAGAACTGCGGGCTTTGCATCTCCAGTGATCCAGCAGCGCCACCTGGTGACTGTGGTTAGAATTGCACCATAGAGCACAAACTGAACTGTTTACCTTTTTTTTCCCCTTTGCTTGTTTATTGGTTTGTTTTGAAAGGGATTGTCTGTGGGTATAGGAGTATAGTTTGATTGTTTTACTTGTTTCTTTTTGTTGTTTCTGCCAATACATACATACCTTTTAATTAAGGGCTGTTATTTTTCCTTTTCCATAATTTGTTTTTCCTTCATTCGGAGCCTCTTAATTTCAGATTTATAATTGTTTGGAGGGAGGAGTTTGGGTCTTTTCTCATGGCTCATCCTCACCAAAACACCTGTGTCTCATTTAAATTGGAACATAAAGGCACAGCAGTTACTTGTCACAGGTGCAGTTCCTCCTCATTAGCAGTGGGAAGGGGGAGTTGCTGAGTGCCAGGGGCTGGATCACACATTGTCAAGCAACATATGGAAAGACTGTGCTTTCTCTATCATCACCTCTGCTGCAAATGAGGTTATGGCAGTGTGGTATATGGCCTAATGGAGTTAAAAAAAGTGACATTAGTCTAGCTTATTGATAAATTAGTGGAAAAGTCTGGAGTGGAACTTGAGATTCTCCTTTTTTGACAGTATTTCACACTACTTTGTCTGTTAGACTGGACGGAAGTTCACATGCTTATTTTAGGATAGATTATGTATCAACTATCTGATTGAAATTTCCTAGAATTTATTCACATTAGTCATTTTAGCTGTAGAAGAAATTACAGAAACTGAGCAAACTAATTTTGTTCATGACTAAAGTAATACTTTACTATATTTCCAAATAAATGTCATACTGCTTAACACTAGAATCATTCTGCTTAGGAATTTTGTACATAGGTAACCTAAACTAAAATCTGGTACCTATTGCTTTACTCTTTGCCTCTTATTACATATCTTGTGTCTTTGATGACAAGCTTTGTAGAAGGCAGGGACCAGAGAATGTCAGAAATGGTGGACTCTTTTCTGCTTGTTACATGCTGTACATGTCTGTATTTATTTAGCTTTCCTATTTGTGTCTTGATAATGTACATTACAGAAGCAAAGAGGATATTGAACTCTTACTATCACCTTCTGTTTTCAGTTATGAGCAGGCCAGGTGGTTGCTTGCCTCTTTTCATGGTCTTGCAGCATCACGTGTGCTGTCCTGCGATCTAATTTGAATTTTGCTTATCAGTGTGAGAGATGCTGCGAGCACCATCCTTTGGATGAGACTTCAGATTGGTGATAATGCAGGCACTGACACCACCAGTACAAACAGATATTGTGCCTGGATGGCAGAGGTGCTTCTCAACAGTGAAGTGAACTGGCAGTACTCTCTTATAAGAAGGAAGAGATGAACAACACCAGGAAACGGGGCAGGGGTTGAAGACGATATTTCCTTGTCTTTAAGCAGGGAAACTGCTCAGGGCAGGGAACTAAAAGCACTGTTATCTTGTGACTGGGGCTGGTTTAGCCTGGATTTTAGTCTAAGGAAGAGAAGCTATTTTTCTATTGCATGATACCTCCCTTGCAGAACAATAGGATGTGAACGTTGACCTGGTAGAGAGGTGCAACATTCAGGCCAAAATCTATGGGCCAAAAGTTCAAATTTGTGATGTTTCAGAGAGGGTTAAGTAGGAATTAAGTGAATAAGTTCAGATACTTTTTGAAAGAAATTTTTTTTAATCTCATGTATTAATTTGCATTTTTCAGATAGTTTGTAGTTCATTATGGATATACTTTAATTATTGTCTCCATCCATTATTGACATTATTGTCATTATTGTCTCCAATCTTTTATAGACAGAAAATAAAAGAAAAACAACCGGTGCTATTGGTGCTTTTCCAATTTCAGCTTGCAGAAAGTGACTCTTAAATCACCAGCAAATCTTGCCAACCCAAGACCATTCATTAAATGTGGATATTACAGGAATTTTTTTAAGATGGTTGAAGAACACATGATTAATTTTTGTTGATTGTTAATTTTGAAGCAAGGAGGTTATGGAATTGAACTGTTTGGCTTCTTGGGAAAGAGGCATTTGCAACTTATTATTTGCCACTTGCCACAGAGTGTGGGTAAACAGGGCCTGGCGTTCGGAAGATTTCGGGATGTACGGAAAGAAAGGGACCAACCCCCTCCAATGCCTGATAGCCAATAGTAGCTAAGAGATAACGTAAGCAGACGGAAGTGACAATGTAACTAAACCTTATAAAAGGCCATGTTACAAACTAATAAACGCCATTTTACCACCCACCACATTGGTGTCTGTGCGTTACTGGCCCGAGTGACTAGATGTAGTCACCGTACCCTTCCCGGACCAGGTCATCATGCAACATATGGTGCCGAAACCCGGGACATGTTCAAGGTCTCCGTGTAGCCCGGAACACCTGCCAGACTCTCCAGGCATCGGGACGGGATCTCGCCTGAGCTCGGGTGAAGGGCGGCCAGACGGCGGGACCAGTCTGGCGGGGAGGACGCTCCCGGACCAACAAGGAGGATGGAATCCCTTGTGAAGGTCGTATCAGAGCTTTATAATCAGTGGGGTATAGATTGCAAGGCTAAAGATTTTACTCTTGCTGTTGCAAGGCTTTTGCAAATCGGGGTCATTGACGAGGCGGTGGATATTCTCCACCCTGATGTGTGGGATAAATGTACCAAGGCTTTGGCTGAGGAAGCTAGAAGAGTTATGAAAAATGCAGAGTCTGAAGGGATTAGAGATGAGCCACTGCCCTATGGGTCCCAAGATGGCCCCCGAGGGCAAAGAGAAGGGCAGATTTTAGATAACTGTGGTCGGAGTAGGAGAACAATGGGGAGGTTTGTGAACAAGGACGATGCTGGGAGGGGGGAGACCAGGGGAGGGGGGAGGAATGGTGGACGCTGGCGGGATGAAAGTAAAAGTATGTGCATTGAAGGTCGTGCAAGTGATAGTGAAGGTACGAGTGGAGGAGGCAGCGTGAGTGAAACAGAAAGTTCCAGTGAAGGGGAGGGGGGTGCGAGTCGGAGGGGGAGTGTCGGTTACAATAGTCGTTTGAAAAAAGGTTCGTGCAAGTGTAATGCCCCAAGCAGGGGGCGGGTTGAGCGAAGGAGGAGGGAACGGTCTGTTAGCACGAGAGAGAGGCGGAGCGGTCAGTCGTGTGTCCGAAGGGGAGTGGGACGGGGCCGCAGCCCGGGCAAGAGGCATGGCAAACCGGAAGTAGTCAGTCATTCGAGTTCGGACACTGAGTCAGACACTAACCGGGGGAGGTCACAAAGAGAGAGACGAGAGAGGGGGGAGCGGGATGCGACTGAATTGAGTACGGAGAAAGAGAAAAGGAATGCAGATGTAATTGTAAATGAAAATAAAAATAAATCTGAGCCACAGAAAAAGCTAACCCCTCTCATGGACTGGAAGGAAATTAGAGCTACCTGTGCAGAATGGGCTACGTCAGCTTCGTTAGCATTCCCAGTTCAAATGGAGGGAGACAGAAGGATTTACTCTCCGGTAAATCCGAAAGACATACAGGCGATTACTAAAGCTATAGGAGACAAAGGACTTAATTCTGCCATGGTTTCCACCTTGATAGACGGTGTTTTTGGGGGAGATGACCTGCTTCCATTTGATATAAAGCAAACCTGTAAGATGATTTTTGATGGAGCAGCTATGATTGTTTTTAAACAGGAATGGGAGGATAATTGTGTGAAACAGCTTGCATCAGTAACTGGTCCAGACCATCCTCTGCATCGTTCTAGCTTGCAACGGTTAATGGGTGTTGACCCTGCTATGATCACCCCACGAGCACAGGCAGAAGGTATGCGACCCCATGAGGTTAGAGCAACCACTAGGACTGCTAGAGAAGCCATTCGCACGGCCTCAGCAGCTATTGCTAAGCCATCCCCGTGGTCTACCATCAAACAGGCTGAAAGTGAAACTTTTACACAGTTTGTAGACCCTCTTCAAGCGGCGATTGATTCCTCCTCCCTCCCCCCGGAGGCAAAGGGCCCAGTCCTCGCAGATTGTCTGTGCCAGCAATGTAATTCAGCAACCAAGGACATTCTGCGATCCTTGCCTGCTGCAGCGATTATCGCAGACATGATTAAGCATGTCACAAAAGAAGAGCATTTTGCCCCAATTCAAGTGGCTGTTCACGCAGCAATAGCTAATGCAATGGTGTGTTTTAAATGTGGTCAGTCAGGACATGTGGCAGTAAACTGCCCCCAGCTCGGGAGTCCGGCAATAATACATTCCTCTCCTCAAATCAAACCTAGAGGGCCGTGTCTTGCATGCGGGAAAAAAGGGCACTTTGCTAAAGATTGTAGATCTAAAAATCAGGGAAACGTGAAGGGGAGGGGGCAATGCAACTGCCCTGGCCGCACCCAGCCCCCTCCCACTTGGAACATGGGGCAGCCACATATGGATATAGCTACAAGGCATAAAACACCTCTGAACCTGACACTTTCCCTACTAATGAAAACTGTGAGCTTTTACTTGCAGGATAGGGTCATCGGACACCCTCGGAACCAGTACAGCCCAGTGCCAGAGGAGAACGACACGCCGACCAACACCCTGTCCAACCCTGCGGGCTCGACGCAGACGAAGGCCGGACAGCAACGAGCACTTAAGTCACTGTCCGAGGTGGTTCTGCAAAATCGCAGAGGACTAGACATTCTGTTCTTACAAGCAGGTGGGCTGTGTGCTGCTCTTAAAGAGGAGTACTGCGTTTTCGCAGACCACACAGGGTTAGTGAAAGACACCATGGCCAAGCTGCGTGAGAGATTAGAAAGTCGAAAAAGGGACAGGGAATCGCAGGATTGGTTCACATCACTGTTTGATCAGGCACCGTGGCTCACCACCTTGCTATCCTCTCTTATCAGCCCCATAACAATACTCCTTTTAGCACTAGTTTTCGGACCCTGCATTTTTAACAAACTCGTATCCTTTGTTGAGAACCGCCTTAAATCCATCAATATCATGGTGGTCAAACAGTGGCAAATGCTGTAGATAATGCCTTAAACCAAAGTAATTCCACACAGTTTTGCACTAACTCACAATTCTATACCCCAGTGTTAAGACACTTCTCTCCACCTCTCTAGGGCTTCCTTTAAGCCACTTGTTGAGCCTTAAAAACTTTTGACCTCTGTGACCTCTACGACAGTATTTTGCACTTCTTAGATTATGGCCTGCTTTATATGGCATGGAGAGGGGGGAAATGTGGGTAAACAGGGCCTGGCGTTCGGAAGATTTCGGGATGTACGGAAAGAAAGGGACCAACCCCCTCCAATGCCTGATAGCCAATAGTAGCTAAGAGATAACGTAAGCAGACGGAAGTGACAATGTAACTAAACCTTATAAAAGGCCATGTTACAAACTAATAAACGCCATTTTACCACCCACCACATTGGTGTCTGTGCGTTACTGGCCCGAGTGACTAGATGTAGTCACCGTACCCTTCCCGGACCAGGTCATCATGCAACAACAGAGTATTTTTAAACTTTTGAAAATGGAAATCAAAAAGGTTTAAGGTAATATTCGATATTTGCTCAGTAAGACATACCTTGTTGCTAACTTTTGGACGTTGATATTGTGATCTTCTCCAACTTCATGCCAGTCAAACTTAATTACTTTTAGTGGCACTGCATCAGTCTTATGTCAATGTAACTGCTTACAAATTTGAAAACACATTTTCAAAGATATTCTTGTTTGCCTTTTATAATTGCTTTTCAACTGGGAGATGGCAACATTTGATATGTTAACAGGTTTGTTATGTGTCTGTAGTACTTCAGGTTGAAGGCTGGGAATTGTAAATGAATCTCTGCTGCTGAGCTTTTTCCTGGTGTTTTTGTTGTTGTTGTTGTTGGAAAGGGACTAAATGAGGAAAATACACAGTTTTAATCTGTTCATTTGACAGTTGCCCTCTGGTATTTGAGCTGCATAATGGGAATGTTTTTTAGTTATATGCTTATATATATATATCCAAGAGTAAGGATGATATTTTAATACCTATTAAACTTCTTCTGGGTATCTGACCCTATGGAATTAAATATTGGAAATCATATAGTGGAATTTCTTACTTCACATTGAATTTAATGCTTAATCCAACATGAATATTCTGCATAATCTGCTAATGTAAGGAAATCATTATTCTCTGTGTCACAGTGTATTGAAGTGCAGAAGGACCTAAGGCACAAACTCTCAAAGTTATTTAGAGATCTGTGCAGGGCAGGGAATTTTCTGCATTGTACTGATCATGTTGGCCAGGCAGGTTTGAGCCAGGAGCACCAACCAGGGAGCCTAGAAATATTTTTCTTGCTTTGTTCAGGTTAATATTGGCAACTGCAGCTCAATAAGCGCCTTTATGGCAGTCAGTTCCTATGTATTCACCCCCTGGTAATTTCTTTCTGAAATCCATGTCCAATATTGTCTTCTACACCTCAGTAACTGCAAATTGAGAAGAAAAAATGGACTCGAATAAAGCTATTCTTTCAACTCATCTGTTACTTACTGTTTCATTTGAGTTCTGGTTACTGTCTGAGTGGCCATTGACAGTCTGCTTCAGTACAGCTTCAAATAGATTAGTATAAGTCACTGCCAAAAGTGGTTCTACCTAACTTGGCTCAGTACAGAGATGGACCTGGGGTTTTCATAAAATCAGTTCTGGTTGATGCAGTTATAGAAACTGTTCTTACTGCCTTTCAGTCAGCAATTCCTGCAGGTCTTTTTGTTGCTCTGTTCAGTCTCCAAAGATGTAAATGGGAGGGACTCTGGCTTCCTTCTGCCCTGGGCTCTTTGTGGCTTCCAGGTGTGGTTAGAGGGGTACCTTATAATTACTAATATGGATGGGTGCCAAAGTGGTTGGCAGATTTGGGCATACGGAACAGTTATAAAATTCACTTGACTAAGTTAGCATGAGTAGGGGTAAGCGCTCAAACAAGGTCATGAATGACAGAATTATCCACCCGTGCTAACCAAGGGTATTAATTATGCATTTTCAAATTAATATTTAATAAATGACACTATTAAATATGGAATTCAAAACCTTAGCTAAGAAAATAGTGTTTTTGTCACCTTCAGGCCCATTTGAAAGGAGTACATTATGAATGTTTGTTATGGAGGGAATTTTAAAAAATAAATTTTTCAGCAAACATTGCTTTGGTAGTGAATTTATGTAGATCTAAAAATCTTAGGAAGTGGGACTCTTGACCAGAGTAACTTTTATAATTCTGAACTTCCCTTGCTTGAAAGTGAGATGATTAATGTTTTCATTTTATAGAGATGACTAAATAATCCTCTATATTGTTTTATTTTATCTGTTTCAAAACTATCTAGCTTCAAATTCAATCTCACTGTCTGCCTTCTTTCCACTAGCTCCTCGTTTCCACATCACAGCAGAGTCCTTGTCAAAGTTCAGGTTACCATGCTACCTCAGGTGACCTGCCTTCTCCACCCTGTCTTCTCTTCACCTGAAACTCCACCAGTCTCCTCCCTTCCTGTGGCAAGTTATCCCCCAAGCTCTCTCAGTCCAGGTCTTAGTTTGGCCTTATCCTTTGCCTTTACATGTCATTAAGGATCCTTTCACCTCCTCCTCCTGCCTCTCTGTGCTGATGTCTCTGCTCAAGCTCTGGGCAGGCATGAGAGAATTTTCTGGGAAGGTTTTGCACCCACTGTGGGAATATCCTTGTTGTGAGAAAAGCAGGGAGAAGGTAGTCCTAACGAGGTCTCTTGTAAACTCCATAACCCCTAGATCCAAATTCTTCTCCAGGGTAACAGTTGGGACCTGATGGCATGTCTTGCTCCATGTAACCTGATTGTGATTTAATTATATGATTAAAAGTGAGAAACCAAGCGTGCATTTCTGATATATTCAATGGCATCTGATGCTTTATTTGTTTTTGTTTGGGTTTTGCACTGGGAGAAGGGTGACTTTAAACATCTTGGACTGCCACAGAACTACAACCTGTGGCTCCCTGTAGGTTTTCTAATATTTTTTGAGTCACGTTTTTGGTGGGGGAGGTCTATACTCAAGAAACCGTACAACATTAATTTTTACCCTTTATAACACAAAACTCAGGAAAAAATGGGGAGCTATACTGGTGACAAATTCAAATTAGTTGATGTTCAGTAAGTTTTATTTGACAAAGACTTTGTCAGGGGCTTTCATAAAGATCGGAGAAGATGACTTTTTTTTTCATCTGAAAGCAGGTGTAAGTGAAAGAACTTGAGTTTGTTTAATTCCATTTCTTTCTAAAGTAAATCATTAAAAAGTGAAGGCAAAACATGCAGTTACAACTCTATAACTGTATCAGTATGTGGCTTCTTAATGAGCAACCTGAGGGAGGTCTTGACTGTTGTTGAATAGTTTATACTTTTTAAATGTATTATGTATTTGACTTCTTGCTCTGTAAGGAGTTTGACAGATGGCTGAACTTGCATCAGGGGAATACACTGATATTAAATTAGTCTAAAGATGGTACAGTGATTAGGGATTTCTTTAAAATTTCCCATATTCCAAATTTTAAAAAAACCCAAACCTCTGTTATTTGAGATGTTTGCATTTGGGTCACAAGATGTTATTCATAAACTCACAAGTCATTTTTTTCATTGCACAAACCAATCTTTAGTCCTGCAGAAGTAGTACCATGTGTGCTTTTATTGCAGTTTTATAGGAAGAAAAGTGTTTTTAGCAAAGGGGAACTTTCTCCTTTACTTTTCTACCAAGAACCAACTCTTGAGTCAGATGCTGGCATTTTGCCCAGTGCCTCTGATCTCAGTGCAGCTTGCTGCATTGCCTTATCACTCATCTGTTTCTGACCTGATGGTGTTACCTGGAGAAAACAGTGTGGTAATGACCTGAAAACATCTCTGCTGCCTGGCTGCAGTTCATTCAGGCTCACCAGTGTGTGTCCATCTCTCGTGTGAAACACTCCATTGAAACAAGCTGTGCGTTTCCAATGCTTCCCAGTGTGGGGCCCAAAAGGTGGCCAGGCTGGATAGATCAGCACAGGTGTGACAGCAGGGGACGTGCTTAGAGACCTGAAATTTAGAACCCATTTCTCTAACTCTTACAAACAGGTTTAAGTTAAGCTTCTGAGGTGTCTGCTAAGAAACTACTAGGCATGTGTGCTGTCCGTAGGCTCAGATTGTTCCTTTGGGTTTTTAGCAAGGGCTTTACTTCTGGATAATGCTTGAAAGTCTAAATACAGGAGGAAACGCCCAACTTTATCCCTAGGAAATGCTCTCATATGGATTTTATTTTTTGTTTTACCTTTGTGAAGAACATAGTTACAGAAGTTGAAGAAACCAATTTTCTTGTGTTGAGCTTTGTTATGGAGTTGCATAAACCATCCATCATGCAAATTCTAAATACATTATACTAAGTGTTTCAAGGTAATTGACAATGTTCCAATAATTTCCCCTGCTGAAAGGGATCTGGGACATTTCTAATGTAGTTATTTTTCCTTCCAACTTATGCATCACTGTCCCAGGTAGGACTTGGCTCCCAGCCAAGTGCCTGGACGCCGGGGACAAAACCTTCCCCCTCCCTTTCACTTTCTCCCAGCCAACCGAAAAAAAAACACAAAAGAACCCAAACCGAATAAATTTCAAATTTATATATACATAAAGAAAACTATATACACACTACGAACCAAAGGGAACTCCCCAAAAGGGAAAAGGGAAGGGAAAGGGAAAAGGGAGAAAGGGACAAAAAGGGATACAAAAGGGACAAAAAAGGGACAAAAAGTCAAATACTGCCCTCGAAAGGAAGTGAGCCACACCACACAGCTACCAGCACTGTCAGCCTCTCAAGGCCAACCAGACACGCCAGGCCTCACTCCCTCACCCGGGCAGAGCGACAGTAGAGCTACCTCCACCTTGGGTCTGCCGGAAGAAAGAGAGCGAGAGCTTCCTCTCTCTCCTTAATTATACTCTTGCTTCCGTAAAATCGTATGGAATACTGGGAACATGACCTTGGTTCCTTGGTTACAACCTGATCACCAAGGAAGGCCTAGATTCAAACCCACTACAACCACAACAACCCTCTTAGTGCTGGTTTTGGTCCTTTCTCTTCCAATTTTAGAAAGATATGTCATACAGTAGTAATTTATTAGATTTTTAGCTACCCACCTGTACTGGGAAATCAAGTTTAGTCTGCTCATAGCAGGATGTTATTATTTCTTTCATTACCCTACATTGGTCTGTTGTCTTGTGATAATTATAGTAACAAAGATTTCCTACTATCTGTTTGAGGAAAACTACCAGAATATATAAGCATAGAGAAATTTTCTATAAATCAAACTTCTCTTGTTGTCTGCACAGAGGAAAAGGGAGAATATAGTTCAAATCAGCTGTTTTTATTTTTGTGATACTGAAATTTTGCTTTACCTGAAAATCATCAGCAGAGGAAAAGCTACACTGCTGAGAAGAAAGTTATAGAGAAACAGCCTTGATGTCTGAAAAGTAGTTCCCAAAGCTTGTAAATGATAAGTAAGGAGGTCACTTCTCAAGAAGGAAGAATAACCATAAAGAAGACCTTTTTTTTTTTTTTTGTACTAACATTTTTTTGTTGCTGATTTGTTGAAGGCCACAAATTAGCAATATGTTTTGGTTGAATGTATTTTTTTTCTTATTTGTAACAGTCCAAACAGCTGCACTCAGATTGGTTAGGCTGTCTCCAAAGCAATTTAAACATATGCTACTTTTGCTAAGAAAGTTAAAATTAATAGCAGTTCATTAATAGAGTCCATGTGCAAGTAGTTACAGTAAAGCACTGGCAGATCCCCATCAAGCTGAAGAAATGGGAAAAATGAGAACATGGTTTCAAATGTTTTATTTTGCTAAAGGTGCTCTGGCTTTTTGCTTCTCTTTGAGATGCTAATCCAGAGCACAAAATAAGTAGCAGATCTTGATTTCCTCTCCCAGACAACCCTGTTGAATTATGCCTTAACCTGCAAAGGACACATTGAAATAAGATTAAATCAGTTACAGAATAATATGTTACCCTCAGTAAGAACAGAGAGAATGAAGTTAAGCAGCAGATTATTAGCATCAGTAATAGCAGTGTGAGTTTATTTTAGTGCATGTGATGTATTTCTCTTTAATATCCACTGTGGCTGACTGATCAGGCCAAAGTCTATTGCTTTCACCTTAATCAGCTTTATCACCCAATAACAAGATTGAGCAAACTGTCTATTTGCATGGTGCACAAATATCTGAATGTACCTACGGTGGTCTCTCTAGAAGAGGATAATTCCTAGGAAAGCACAGCCATGTTTCTCAAAGTTAGAAGAGTTTTGTTGGATATGCTTTACTTTGCAGTCACGGGGCTGCCAGTGGTGGAGAGGTGAAGTAGATGAGGAAGGCTGTCAAGACAAAATTTTGTAACATATTTGTCATCCTAAAATTACCTGTTAAAGGAAGGTACTTACAGGCCACTGTGAAAATGAATTTGAGTTCTGTAGCAATGCTTTACAAAGATGTTCTCATTATAAGCTTTTAGACTTTCAAAATGGTATGGGGTTTGTGAAACTTGAGGTAAACAAGCTGAATAGAATATTTTGCAGCTTCTCTTGTATGAAGAAGGCTACTGGGTAAGATAAAGAAAACATGATTGGCAGAGCTTTTGTGCTCTTCCTCTACAAAACCTTAAAAAAAAAAAAATCTGAGTGACTGAGTCATATTCAGTAGACTAGAAAGATAATTTAATCTCCTTTGTACTCAAGTGCATGTATCAGTTACAATAAGTACTTCAGTAGGCTTCCAGGCTGGGGCAGGGCCAGACCTGTCAATCACTGGTAGCACGAGAATATCCTAGTTCTGAGAGTTCTTCTGCAGCCCTTGGGAGTTCATCTATCTCTCTCTCTGCTACAAGGGATTTTGCCTCAGAAAACTGGGACAAAACTTGTAACTTTTTACAAATACTTAAGTAATGCTTCCAGAATTGGTAAGTTCAAGGTTGAAACGACTAGGAGCTGCTCTGGAATTCAGCAGACACCACACCACTGGCCTAATCTCCTCATGTGAGTAGTGATGAACTCTAGAAAATTATCTTCAGAAGTAGCAAATCTGAATACAACAAAAATACAGCATTAAGGGAGGGGAAACAAGATTAATCTGTATGTAGCATAATAACCATATATATACACGTTAGTGTGTGTGTGTAACATAATGTAGACATAACAGAAATACAAGTGAAACTTGTGTTCCACAGCTAGGCTGGCATGAATGCCCACCTGATGATATAAACATCAAATATTTCCATAACACTCCATGACTTTTCTAGGCCCATCAGGCTGTATCAGTTCAGGCATATCATGGGCACTGCTGACCCTGATGCTTCAACACAGAAGTGTGAGTGATCTTGGGCCCTAACCTGAATTACAGTAATAAAGTTGCTCATCAAGAAGATGCTGAACAACAGTATATCTGGTTCACTGCTCCTGAAAAATAATTTTTTATTGTTTTACAGACTCTTATCCAAACATGGAGCAGAGTCCTCACTTCAAGGTACAGGTTTCACTCCTCTTTAGCTCCGATGTAGACACAATACTTCATGGATTCAGCGTATCAGTCATCAAGTACATTTGGCACAAGCGGTTTTTTTAGAACAATAAAGTGAAGCATTGACCAAGCACTTCCGGGAGTCCTACCCAGAAGTTTCCTGAAGTTCAGTTTGTACTGCTACATATTAGCTTTTAACCCCTAAACCACCTGCAGAGCCAGGTCCTTAAAAATACAGAGGCAATTCTTGATAATTTTTGCTGGGCTTCTAAAGAAAGACATTAGCTTCATGCAGTCATGTATGCATATAAAGTATTTTGAGCAGGTGTTGTGGACTGAAAGCAGGTGACAAGACTTGAAACCTACAGAATCATAATCTCCCTCCTGGAAAATAGTTCAAACTTGCAAAGCTTCACTATGCATTTGGAATCTGGCATATTGTCCTATTTCTGTGCTGGACACCTAACGTACCATAAGGTTCCAACACTTTGGCAAACTAGGTTTCTGCTCTGTGTTATAGTATGAACATGTAACACCATTCACTTTTCCTTTTATTCTATCTATAAAAGAAAAAACGTTCTTAAAATTTCTATACTAATCTTTATCCTAATTCCTTCTCTTAAATGTGTTTCAGAACACTTATGTGTAAAGTATTCGGGAGACCATATTCTCTTTGGCCTCAGCTTTTAACGATAAAACCTTAAACTTCAGATAATGCCTCATCCTTTTGTCACTGAAGTCTAGTATGTCTAAAAACAGGCTCAAATCCACTGTGCTGGTAAGAGATAGCGTCTTCCTTTGCATTCCTTAAGAATGTCTGTCTTATGGTTTTCAACAACAAGAAAACCCATAGGAAAACAGCTACACCAAATCACAAACCAACTGGTCTGCTCCGAGGGAAAGGAGGTTAAGCTCTGTTGGAGCCTTTTATAATCACACAAGCAGAGGATGGAACAGAGGAGACTACTTGCTACCTCAAACAGGCTCTTCAGTCTGATATAAAGTCTCCAGGGGCAGAGTACAAAATGTGCCTTTTGCATAGGGCACAGAAAGGGCTTGTTGATATAATCAGGGTTACAAAAACAAATGTGTTTTTCTTCATATGTGTTCCCCTGTTTACACACCCACGATTGTCTGCCTTGCACAAATCCTATAGTCACTGTAGCCTTGCAGGCATCAGATCAAGCCATCATCCGCTAAGCATTAATGTCAAAAGCAATTCTATTGTGTGCTGCCCCATCACCAGGCAATCCCACTGCACTGACCACGATGTGTGATCACGGGCATGTGTGTTTGCTGTCCAGCTGTTAGCTGTTTAGCAATATTTTGCAGTTTTCTCAGAAAAGCTTGAGATTTCATGTCAGGAAAAAGGGAAGGTTAATAGTAAAAGTATTCACAATTGTGAAAGGACAGTGTTAAAAACTGTAACTAAATATTCATGCCAGAGATGTTACTATCATCTAGGCTTTTAGAGTACTGCCTGAATGGGGGAAATGAATTCTCTTTCCATTTAACTCGGTGGCCAAATTTACTTGCTTCAGTGGGAATAGGATTAAACTCTTTGATAACAGAATTTCCTGAGGAAGGAATGGATAGCATGGTCATGGACAAATCTAATAATTTTTCTGCTCTAATCATCTTCTGCCTCAAAGAGGCACTTATACCCCAGAGGGGCTAATATTTACATAATTGTAATTTATTGGGTAAAGATTTTCCTATCGCAAAGAAACATCAAAGTGTTTGTCAAGTTCCAGAACAGTTTTGAACTTCACATGGAAATGAAAGGTAAAGGAAAATATGCCTTTTGGACCAATTAGAGAGAAATGGCACACAGTATTTGAAATCACATAGGCCGTTCGAGTATTTTTAATGGAATGCAATTATTATTTTGTGATGAACACTTACCAGTGCAGTCGCTGGGTACAATGTACATGGCTGGGGGGTTTTGCTGGAGTATCTGATTAAAATAATTGGTTATGTGTTTGGGCAGGGTGTTTGTGTTAACTTTATAGGCAGGGAAGTGCTTATGTAAAAAAAATGCTTTCCCTAGCATTAAATTCTCTCTAAAGAACAGCACTGGGTATTGTAATTTCAGTAATTCTACTACAATATATGTATTCAGGTGAAATACTGATTGTTTATCAGTTACTTCAGGCTGTAATAACTCCAAATGTGCTGCTTTTTAGTATTAAATTGAGGGCTTGTTTGTTTAATACTTTCACACATTTTCTCTTCAAATGCTTGTTCTCTCTTTAGTTAGTCTTGGGCAAATATAATTCGAGGAATGTTAACTACTGATGCAGCTCTCTACTGCTTATTGTATAATAATCTCAAGATGTTTTAAAGATATGAATTACTCAAGGTTAATTGATTAGGCTTACTACTGATCTGGGAATTGCTGTGCTGTTTCTGAAGGCAGGGAAAAGCAGAAATGGAAACCTGGGTTTAGGAAATGGTACAAGATAGATCCTCAAATTCAACCACAGCAGTTGGCATTCTGCCATAGCTCATAGCTTCAAAATTTTTCAGGACCATTGACAACATGACAAGGACCTCATGTTTGTTATAATGAGAGGAACGAAGGCTGTTGGGAAGTATCTTTTATTAGAATAGTGGTGCAGTTGAGGAAGGGTTAGCAGAGAGTTCACGCAGCAGATGCACATGACAGAAAGGAGCAGGGGAACAGCTTGAGGAGGACTTAGGAGCAGCTTCCTAAACGTGCTCTCAGCCTGAAGTGGTCTTCCTCCTGTGAAGCCCCAGGAGGTGATCTCAGCTGTCCTGAAGTTTTAAGAGGAAGGCTAGAAGTTTTAAAATGTAAGGCTTACGCTTTTACTGGTTTTTCCATTTGAATGAGAGGGAGGTTTGAGTTCAAGCTCCATTTTTCTATGGATTTAATACACAATATAACAATTGCCAATGAGACTTGAACTTCTTATGGTGCAAAAGCAAGTAGGAAAAACCCCACATGGAATGCACAGTTCAAAGATTAGAATTAAGAATAGGCTTGTTTCAATAAATTCTTTTCTCTTGGCATTTATTGAACGTTTCAGTTTCAGAGAAGTGAACAGAAAAGTACTTTTTCTTGGCTTGTACGTTCAGACCTGATGGGGGTGATTTTTAAATTTGCTTTATACTGACATTTGCCCTAGATACTTCACTGCAGAATTTCTTCTTTTGTAGCTAAGGTGCAGAGACATTGCAATTGATTAGTTTACACTCCAACCAGGCCAAAGCCTTGCCTGATCAAATACTGAAGGGAGAGTTTTAGATAAAAGAGGTTCTATACAATTTCAGATTGATAAATAATGGGAAAAAATATATTTTCTCATATTTTGTGAGCAGAAAATGCTGGCTTTAGTAGATTATAAATTTCAAATTAAGTACTCAAAGAAAATCAAAACCAAACTTTCTGTTGATAAGGTACTGTTCCTGAAAGACTTTTCCAAAGTTTAAGCAGCCATCCAATTTAAGATGATAAAAAAAGTTGTGTTATTAATGGATAATTACTGGCTAATCACTACTTTGCTGCATGAGTTACTAGTGGAAGTAAAAAATTCTACCCATTTTCATCTCAGGTTAAGCTTTTGTAATTTTTTGTGTTTTGAGTTTTTTATCTTTTCTATAATTCACTAAGTTTTTGCTTTGTGGTTTTTTTTTTATCTTACTGATTTAATCATGGGCAATTAAAAACAGATTAAAGTAAAATACAAGTGAAGGGAATGCAAAAATTAGTAGTAAAGCTGTTGGAAGCAGCAAAGTAATAGCTCCACTTTTACTTTGCCACCTAGCCATAACAAGGATTAGCACTTTTTAATGAGCATCTTGGAAGGAAGATCATAACTCAAGGACTCCTGGACCTTGGGACTATGCTAGATCTCACATCCAGGTAGATGTGGAGGTGTGTGAGACTATAGGATATACTGGACGGACCCAGGTTTCCAGAAAAAGAATTTGACAAGGGTTTACAGTCTGTCTCAGCTCAAAAGTTTCAGGTAGTTCCTGGATCCTGTAGATCTGTTGAGATTTGCTTCAGGAAATGAATTGGCTTTCATATGAAGTACTGCAGTGGTATTTTTCTTCACAATTCATAAGTAGCTAGATGATCAGGATAATTTCTCAAACCATGTATTTTTCTCTCTGGTCTAGTTTATTAATAAAGATAATAAAGTGGAGAAAATTTACCTCCTCAAACATTGTGATAATATGTTTGATTTGCTTTGTTATTAATCCTCTCAATGAAATTCCTGCTTTATCTTTTAGTAGTGGTAACAGTAATTGCTCTACCTAGTTTTATTTTCACCAAAGTTTGCAGTTAGTAGCAAATTTTCAGTGATGTTCCAGGATTTTGTGAATTGGATGCTCTTCAATTACCTCATATATGAAATGCAGCACTTGAATCTTCCTGTTGTATTTTATTGCAGTGGAAGATTTAAAAATAAATGTGTGACAGAAATAGTCCTGTAAGGCCTTTTTTTAGGCCCTAAACAATCACATACTTCAATTAATAGGTCTCTGTCTATGAAGTAGTCAGGGTCTTTAATGGCCTCTTATTATATGGCTGTTTTGTCAGACATTTATTTTCACATCTTCTGCTAGATTTTACTGCAAAGGAAGTTCAGGGATTGGGTTTAATGATAAAACCTTGAGGAAAGATTATTATCCTTAAACAATAAACCATGTGGGTATTCAGGTGGTGCAGTACTGTGGGATGCATTGCCTTGCTCCAATTTGTACTAGAAATTCCACTGGGAGGTTTACATGTTATTTGTAAATGTTTTGGTTGTACATACTAAAAAAATTCTCAAATGTGTGGTGCTTGAAGTCTGGCAGTTTTCTGTGGGGGCAGTCTGGGCTGCACTCCCGTGCTCCCCACCTTAATCTCTGCATCATTTGGGTCCTGCTAGCTGGGACATTGACTTTAAAATAATTTTGGCAAAATCTTCTTTGGCAGAATCTTAATGTGACGTTTTTGCAATGTTTTTTGCTCCCTCTGTATGACTGAGTTATGTTCAGGAAAATCGGGCAGAAACTAGAATTAAGGAAAGAGCCCCTGGGAAAAAAAACCAAAACAAAACAACAAAACCACAGGACTTGCTCTCTTCTCTACTGCTCTCTAGGTAGTTCTAAAATGTCCTTTGACTGGCTCTTAATAATGTGATTTCCTGTATGTAAGGAGAACACAGGGGAAAAAAGCATCAAAAGTATGTGGGATTCACTGTTTACTCATTATTGACTAAATTACTGTTTGGGGGGTTGTTCTGGTTTTGGCTTTTAGCATAGCTTAAGTCTATGTCTTCTGACCTATTTCACTTTTGATATTCTCTAATTAATATGCTTTTTCTAATTAAATGTCAAAGTGCAACCCTTTTGGCTTCAGAACCCTCTGAGTGTTATTTCTTTTCCTCTACCCACTGTATGTACTTTCTTTGTGTCCCCACTTGGAGGGTGTTTTCGGCCCCTGGTGAGATGAGCAGCTGCCATGGATACCAGCAACACAAGCTGTGGAGGAAATTATCAGACAGTGGAAGCAACAGAAATAATGGGTGAATGTCCAATCTTGTACAAGTGTAAATTTTCATCCTGCAGCTTAGGTCAACTGTGCAAGTATCAGAAATTAATTTTCTGCCTCTTGCAGGAATGAGTTTGTATTTATGTACCTTTGAATCACCTTGTTTATTATTTGTAGGAACTGCAATTTCTTCATGTAATTGCTCCCTTTGATATTAGATTGCTTTGGAAATTGTAAACCCAGTGGTGGTTATTGAGTTTTAAGCCTGTGAATCAGCAGGAGGAGCTAGTAAGTGACTCAAAGACTTAAGCAATGATCCAGATGAACTGTGGTGTGTTTGCCTATTCAGATGCTGAGAAGTGAATGAGCAGGGAGTTGAAGACACAGTCAAAATGGGAAATAAAAGCCAAGTATATATTCTGAGTTTGAGGTGGTAGCATTCAATTTACACACTGCACTGAGCAATGTTCTCAGTGGTGAAGAAATTAGTAATTCCTCAAAGAGTGGGTTGAAACAGTGGTGGAGATATTGTTGTAGAATTGTGTCATTTTCTGACCAGAGTAACATGCCTACTTTCCTTTGCAAACATGTATGATAGGAAAGCACCTACACTGCGGGTGAAGGTAATGGAGAAAAGCAAGGTATTTCTGAAGGAACTGTTGAGCTCTGAATGAGTTAAAACAGTCTCATTTACCTCAAACCATTCTGAAAAGAGGAAAAAAAGGTGTCTTTTGGGTAGACTTCATCATATTTATTTGTGTGGTAGGCCCTTGCACATTAGGCTTCTAAATAGGCTGTAATTCAGCATGCTTTTAAATATTTTTTAGTTATTTCTTTCTCAAAGGTGTTGGGGTTTAGGTGGTGAAGAAGGAGATTTAATGCTCATTTGTTGTGGAATTCAGCTCTCTCTGATGTTATATGGGTTATATAAATATATATATTTACTTTGCATTTGCTTCAGTCAGTCTCTGTGTCCAGTGAGATAACCAGGATGGGAGTGCTCATTCATTTTTTCTATCGTGGGATTTTATTGCCCTCATAAACAGAAACATGGATGAAATGTCACATAATACAACTGAGTGAATGGTTTTACCCCACTGGAAGTGGTTTAACTTCCTCACGTCCTGAGGAAACAAGAAAGGAATCAAGTGGGCACCCTCAGTTTCTCCCACTTGCCATTTTGTGTCTGAAGCAAGGTTGCCAGAGAAGGGGAGGAGGGAGAATTTAGCAGACTCCATGCTTCTGTTCACAGAGGGACCACGAGATGAGCTGCACTTTAGGTTTTTCCCATACAGAGAACACTGTCTCAAGTGAGGGTTAAAAGTGGTGAATGCAGCACCAAGACTATGGCCCTGAGAGCCCTCAGGCACTGAAGATATCTTTTCGATGTGATTCAAAGTAGCTTTACCCCTCTCTGTGTTGTGTCTCATTGCTCAGTGCATATCAAGGCTAAAGGACCAGGTTTCATAAAGGGTACTGGCCCATGATTCAAAAGGTGTGATTTGAGCTTTAAGCAAGACTTTGTAACTTCACTTTTTCTCTGCTGTTTCTTCTGCACGGTCAGTTAGTATGGTGTGCTCCCAGGGCCAGGCACAAGTTCTTGCTATCAGCACATGCAGTGTCTAGCTTGGCATGGCTTAGCCTGGGGACCCTCTTGGTAGAGCTGTAATGTGAATAATATTGCCATCAGCACAGTAGCATTTTTTAGCCATATTTAACATCGCTCAAGCTACACCCAAGTATGTATGAGAGCATTCAATATCAACTGATGTGCAATAAGGATTGCGTCACTGGAAGGTTTTAAAGTCTCACTGAATGGCTGCAAGGATGCTGTCAGAAGCAATAAAGCTCAGCATATGTCAGTGTGCTGGAAAGCAGGGAAAAACAATTCAAGCATCATCTCATACTTTTTTCATTGAATCCATTGAAATTGACTCCAGTATAACTGGACAGAAGTGGCTCCCTTTGGTATTCCTTCTCATCCTCTCACATGCAGGGATTCATGGGAGTGGAATTTTTTCACTTCTCTTATTCTGGCAACTAAGATGTGCAGGACAGGAAGCAGGATTTCAAAAACACTACAGAGAGTAATTCTAGCTGGTAGAGGACCAAAATTTTTTGATTTGGTTTTGGCAATTATGTATACAATTGGCAAGGTAGCTCTGTGTATGGTTAGCATGTGCAAGGTGGCCTTTAACAACGTGATTTCCTGAGAAGATTGTGTACGCAAGTAGCTACTTAGCAAACTGGAATATTAAACATGTAAATTAAACAAGGTGGGTGAAGCTTGTCTCAAAGTTTTAACTAAATCCTTTTGGTTTATTACCTTATAGCACCTCTGTTGGTGTGATTTAGTGCTACACATGTATGGCAGCATTACAAATATTGATAGGCAACTTCATAAAGCACAAACTGTCACACTTTTGATACTTTTTGATACTCAGTTTTACATATTATATAAAGCAAAGTATTATGTAGGGATTGTTAGTGGGGGAAAAGGCATCAAGGAGGCTGTACGAACTGATTTATACAATGTGATTGCCTGAGACAGCAGAGAATTGATGACTCAGTTGATGTCTGTGTTCAAGTACTGGTACGAGTCATGATGCTGTAAATATACAAGAAATACCCACCTACTGTCACTTTCTGTTGGCAAATGTTAACTGGGACAGATTTTGACTTCAGTCATTTTCTTTTTGCCTAGCAGTTTTCCTTTTGGTGGGAATGCAAAATTTTTTTTAAATGCAAAAATTGTTTTAAAATCTGTATTAAAATACAAAATAGGCACTTCCTGGAGGGTATTGACTTAGTATTGAGATTTTTGGACTTTTCTATGAAAAATTTTCTGAAGCTTTGAAGTGGAAGCTTTCATGTTTGCTGAATTGTGAAGAAATACCAGAGTGATGCCACTTTGCAGAGTAGTTACTCCTGTGCAACAGAAACACACTACCTGTGTATATGCATTGCTTTCTGTCTTTGCCTGGCTTGTGGTTTCTCCAGTCGACCCGGAGAGAAAAATACAAAGGCGTAGATTCAATGTGTGTGGTAAATGAGGTGTGCAGTCATTTTTTGCCTGTAAACTGAAGACTGCTAGCCATGTGAGAGAGTTCAAAAGCTGTTTTTTGTCCTTTGTAGCATGGTCTGTGAGAAAAACACACAGCATCATTATATGGACGCACTATACAACAAGCAACATGCTGTTCTCTTTAGTATATATGCCCCAACTCTCCAAGTTGACCCTGCTGATAAAGATAAATTCTACAACGACCTACGCCGCCTTATCCAAAAGGTTCCTGCAGATGACAAGATCATTATCCTTGGTGATTTCAACGCCAGAGTAGGAAAGAACTCTGAAGCCTGGAAAGGAGTATTAGGCAAGCACGGTGTTGGGAACTGCAATGATAATGGTCGCCTTCCGCTAGAGTTTTGTGCTGAGCAGCAGCTTACCATCACCAACACTATCTTTCAGCAGAAAGATAGTCTGAAGACAACCTGGATGCATCCTAGGTCCAAGAACTGGCACTCATTGATTATATTTTGGTCCAACAGAGAGATATCTGCGATGTT
>NW_020956405.1:109130-124607 GCF_003031625.1 Empidonax traillii
TCTGAAGAATCCTTAGGGTTCTCCTTCAAGAAAAACAAGGACTGGTTTGATGAAAACAATCATGAGATCCAGGAATTGTTGAGTAAGAAGAGAACTGCTCACCAAGCCCACCTTGCTCAGCCATCTTGTCATATAAGAAAAGCAACCTTTCGACTCGCATGCAGCAAGCTACAACAGAAACTTTGTGACATACAGAACAAGTGGTGGACCAATCTTGTGGAAAAAACCCAATTATGCGCAGATACAGGGGATTACAGGGGATTCTCTGAGGCTCTGAAAACAGCCTACGGTCCTACACACCAGGTTCAAAGCCCTCTACTCAGTGCAGATGGCCAAACGCTTCTCACAGATAAAGTTTCCATGTTGAATCAATGGTCTGAACACTTCCAGACTCTCTTCAGTACTAGTTGTGTAGTTCAGGACTCAGCAATGCAGTACATTTCACAACAACCAGTGAAAACTGAACTGGAGACTGCCCCCACCATGGGAGAAACTCTTAAAGCAATACAGCAGGTGAAAATTAGCAAGGCAGCTGGGGTTGATGGAATCCCACCTGAAATCTGGAAGCATGGTGACCAAGCACTCCATGTTAAGTTTCATGAATTTGTGGTGCGCTGCTGGGAATGAGGTGAACTGCCTTCAGACCTTCGTGACGCTGTCATCGTCACCTTGTACAAGAGGAAAGGAGATAAATCAGACTGCTCAAATTACCGAGGTATTACTCTGCTCTCCATTTCTGGTAAAATCCTTGCAAGAATTCTTTTGAACAGATTATTACCCACCATAGCAGAAGATCTTCTACCTGAAAGCCAGTGTGGTTTCCGAGCCAACAGAGGTGCCACAGATACGGTATTTGTTCTCAGACAACTGCAAGAGAAGTGTCGGGAACAGAACAAAGGACTCTATGTTACCTTTGTTGATCTCACCAAGGCTTTCGATACTGTGAGCAGAAAAGGTCTGTGGCAGATTTTGGAACCTTTAGGATGTCCTCCCAAGTTCCTCAAAATGATCATCTCCCTTGATGAGGACCAGCGCGGTCAAAGTCAGATATGGGGACGCACTTTCTGAGCCGTTTCCAATAGCCAGTGGTGTGAAGCAAGGCTGCGTTCTTGCACCAACCTTATTCATGATCTTCTTCAGCATGATGCTCCAAAGGGCCACGGCAGACCTCGATGATGAAAACAGCGTCTACATTCAATATCATACCGATGGGAGCCTATTCAACCTAAGGCGACTGAAGGCCCACACTAAGACCTTAAATCATTTTGTCCATGAGCTGCTTTATCCTGATGATGCCACCCTCGTCGCCCACACAGAAGTAGCTCTGCAGCGTTTAACATCCTGCTTTGCAGAGGCTGCTGAGCTTTTTGGTCTGGAAGTCAGCTTGAAGAAGACAGAAGTTTTATATCAACCTGCACCTCAGGAAGTCTTCCATCATCCCCATATCACCATTGGTGAAACAGCGCTCAAATCAGTCCAACAGTTTAATTACCTGGGGAGCATCATCTCCTCAGATGGTAAGATTGATGCTGAAATAGACAACAGGTTAGCAAAGGCATACAGTGCTTTTGGTAAACTCCATAAAAGAGTGTGGCAAAACAAACATCTGAAGAAAAGTACTAAGACCAGTGTTTACAGAGCCATCGTACTGTCTACTCTTTCATATGGATCTGAATCATGGGTCATTTACCGCCACCACTTGCGTCTCTTAGAACGCTTCCATCAGCGCTGTACAATCCTAAACATCCACTGGACTGACTATGTGACCAACACATCTGTCCTTGAACAGGCAGCAGTCACGAGCATTGAGGCCATGCTGCTGCGTTGGGCAGGGCATGTCTCCAGGATGCAGGACCACCGCCTCCCTAAGATCGTGCTATATGGAGAACTTGTCACTGGCTGTCGCAAGAGAGGAGGCCTGAAGAGGAGATACAAGGACTGCCTGAAACAATCCCTCAGCCTTGGCCATATTGATCACCACCATTGGTCTACCCTGGCCTCCAATCGGGAGGCCTGGAGACACACCATCTATAACGCTGCTGCTGCTTTTGAGAACACACACAGGACTACTCTCAAGGAGAAAAGAAAATGCAGAAAGAATCGTGTCTCGTTGATATCACCTGGGGAGTCTTTCTGCTGTATGTTCTGCAACCGGACTTGTCTATCTCACATTGGCCTTTTTAGCCATCAGCATGCCTGTAGCAAGCGTGGGTAGAGCCCTTCTCAAATCTTCGTTCGTGAAGTTTAGCCATGATGATGATGATGATACAGTAGACACAGGAAAGTAAAAAGGCTGGTACAAGAGTCTAAGAATTTGGCAAATGTATTGCTTGCTAAATGTGATAAAACCCAAAACTGTTTAGATGAGGGATAATAGTTGTTTAAAGCAAATATGTCAGATCTTTGGTAAAGCTCTAATAACTTCTGTTTTAGAAGTGTTTTATTTTTCAGGAAGGACTGTCTTATGAGAGAATCACTGTAGTATAAGGCTGAAATTGAGGACATCAGGGAGCAGGCTGCGTGTATGTTGAAGAATGTTGCTGATACTGCAGTGAAGAGACAATTGTAATGACGTAGAAAAGAATCACAGAGTGGATCAGGTTAAAAAGGGTCATCTGGTCCAACCTCCCTGCTCAAGCAGGGTCATCCCAGAGCACATAGCACAGGATTGCTTCCAGATGGTTCTGGAATATCTCCAGTGAGGGAGACTCCACATGCTCTCTGGGCAGTCTGTTCTAGTGCTCAATCACCTGCACAGTAAAGAAGTTCTTCTTCAGGCACAGCTTCCTGGGCATCAGTTTCTGCCTGTTACCTCTTGTCCTATTGCTTGGAACCACCAGCAGAGCCTGAATCCATCCTCTTGACACTCTCCCTTCAGATACTTATTGACATTGATAAAGTCCTCTCTCACTTGTCTCTCTCTTCTTGAGGCTGAACAGGTCCAGCTCCCTCAGCATTTCTTCATAAGAGATGCTCCAGTTCCGTAATCATCTTTGCCCTCTACTGGACCCACTCCAGGAGGTCCATGTCTCTGTTATACTGAGGAGCCCACAACTGGACACAGCACTCCAGATGTGCCTCACAAAGGCTGAGTAGAGAGGCAGGATCACCTCCCTTGACCTGCTGGTGATTTTCTTCCTAGTGCACCCCAGGATACCACTAGCCTTCTTCGTTACAAGGGCACACAGCTGATAATTTGCAAAGAACTTACTGATGATACATGACAAGGCTAATCCATGAAACAGATATTCACCTGAGGCAAATCAGCAGAGCTCTAGGAAGTCAAGAGAGGAATACTAATTTGTGTTGCAGCAAGTAGTTTATTTTGTTGAACATGTATTTTACTTCTTTATATTACATCCAGGAGGAGAGTTACTCATCTGTTCATCTCTATGCACCAGCCAGAATTCTCTCAGTTTGATAATCCTTCATTTTTTTGTAACATCTTAATCCCTTCTGATGCAATAGCTTATGATATTGTGACTATGCAGAGGATTGTAATTTGAAGTGAGAAGCAAAAGAGCTGGAACAGAAGAATTCATAGCAGTGATACTGAATTTTTACCATCTTTCATCTCAGATGTTTCATTACTTTGATGATAGCAATAGAGAATATAGAGCATGGGGAGTGAAGGTGCTGTAATGGTAACCTGTGGTCTGTCAGTCCTCACTCAGAATAAAACCTGCTGGCCCGTGACATCTCCTGATTGCAAAGGGTGTCCGATTTCTGTGTTAAGGAAACAGTACAAGGGAATATCCATAAAGTATCAGCATAATTATTAATGAAATAATTGATTTTGAAATATAATGGCATTATTTCTCTTAAGGCTTTTTTTTTTTTTTAAAGTATATTCCAAGCAAAGGTCTCCAGCTACTGTAGGATAAAAATCTCCTTCCATACTAACTGTTGAATAAAGAAAGTGCTGTTGAAGTCTCTTTACAGGGGAGCACTTTTAAGGCAGGCACTGAACAGGTCATAGTGGTAAAGCATCTGCTCTCAGATCTTTAAACACAATGCAGTTATTTACAGATGTTTGTTTCCTTGAGGAAACATTTTAGACCTCAGTCCTCTGATGTCAATCTAGGTTAGTAACATTTGATCTATTACAAACTGAGCACTTCTATGACTGATGCAACAATAGATGCTTCATGTTATGGCACAATATTTTTTAAAAAATGGTTACTACACC
The DNA here is from genome assembly GCF_003031625.1 of Empidonax traillii. NCBI lineage: Eukaryota > Metazoa > Chordata > Aves > Passeriformes > Tyrannidae > Empidonax > Empidonax traillii. Next base: position 113,320 of record NW_020956405.1, read on the forward strand.
ATGCTGAAAACATAGTAGAAAGTTTTGTATTTTATAATGTGATGCTACCAGGACAGACAGAGGATAATACCTCAGAGTTTTACATAACACAGTAGTGGACATCACCTAGGACCATGGTTAGACCCAGGAAGTTATTTAGATGAATAGTTGACTAACCAAGGAATGCTAAGCTCATTAATAAAAGGCCATTTTAAACAAAAACACTCTAGTTTTTCTACTGCTGCTGTTCCTGCTTGACCCTGTGTCATGAGACAGAGGATGGTGACAGATACAGGCACAGTGGTGGCAGCAGCATGAGCAGCTGCTGTCACAGAGGTGATGGCAGGAGACAGAAGTTTGAGTGTTTCAAATTACTATATGTAGACTGTTTCCAAAGTGCTTAATCCTCCAGGTCCTTTTAGCTGCTACCAGATTCTCCTGGGGGATATTGGAAGAGCTGTAACAGTTCAAGGACTTTGCCTGCCTATAGTGACAGGCAAAACTGTAAAACGGAACCTGAAAATACCTGCTCAGCCCACTGCATGCAAAGATGACAAGTGTCAGCAGTGCTCACCAGCAGCCTGATAAGAGTAGTGGTTCTCAACCTAATGTGGTCTCTTTGATCACGTACTTAGCAACCCTAAAATGAAATTTCACTTCAGCCTAATTTCTGCTGCTATTTTCCATCTTGATAACACGGGTACAGTAAGTTCTGTGTAAACTGATTATCTGCCCCTCAGGCCGCTCTTTTGTTTGTGCTCTGTAAGCCCTTATGTGAAGCTTATGTTTCCCACAGATGTTGATTGTATTGCATTGCATTAAAAGAAAATGATCTCTGTTTCACCTGAGATGAGGCTTGCTTTCAACATGCTTTTATACCATTTCCACACAATGATTGCTCTTGATTTCAGGAGAAGAAAATTTAGATATGTGGAGCCAGAAACCTTTATGTACAGTCTGAGCATGAGTGTGTAGTCTAATACTTCTTGGTCTTTCAGTGAAAACAGATTGAATTTCTGTTTCTGCTTTTGGCAGGGAAAGAAATTGGAGGGAAAGAAATTATGTCCTGAAGAGCTTTAATTCCTTTGAGTGATCTAAAAAGCAGTATAAATTTCTAGATGATAGATGGCAAAGAGATACCCAGATGACACTGAATCATTCAAAGAAATAGACCGCATGATTATATCTCACCCCCACATACCTGCACAGAAATGAAGCTGAAGACAGTGGTATATGGTTGAAGAGATAGAACTGACAAAATACATGGTTGTTGAACCCTGAGGGGGTTAAAAAAACAGAAGTGCAGGTTGAATGAAGGAAGCTTTTTTTAAAATTCTTAAATGCACTTCATTTTCATCAGAAATTCCTGTATTTTGTTCCAACTCTTTGCCTAGCAGCATGGTGTTCTGACAGCAGCTAAACCTTGGAAGGGTTTTCAATCCTCAAGAAGAATGCAATTTCCTTTATTGTTTTGGCTTTTAAATGAAATCATGACAAATTGTGCACTATATGCTCTCTTGCTAATAGTGCAGAGCTGGCCAGGGGACTGTCAAGCAGCCTAGGTAGTTTCTGGGTGTTTGAGAGCTTAGCAGCCTCCCGCTCCAGTGCTGCCCCTTCTGTCACTTGTACTGTCTCACAGGGTGAATGGCAAAAGCAGGCTGTGCTTAGTTCTTCACCAGCTGGTAAACCTCTAGTAACTTTTATCTGTTGGTCCTTGTACAAACCCTAATCTTGCTCCCCTTGAGGGAAGAATCTGCCTGTCTCTCCATTAGGAGAAATTTATGCTGCTGTGTTATTAGCTTTCCTCCTCCCTCGTACTTTATGCTAAAGAGATAATAGAGTTCTGTATTATGAAATCTTCTTCCATTATTTATCAAACCAACCACATGCTGGCATGACTTTGCTTTTCCTTGTAGTAAGTCTTCCAAGCCAAAATCTAATAAATAGTTTTTGCACAAATGCTATTGTATCCAGTGCTCTGTATCACTGGAGTGCACTCCTTGTAAAGTGTGTGCTCTGTGTGTGGGCCTATGTACCTAACAAGTGTATATAAGGTGTTTGTAGGTACACTAAGAATTTCAAGGATAAACAAATTGCTGTGAATGAGTCATAGAATCATAGAATCAAGCAGGTTGGAAAAGACCTCCAAGATCATCAAGTCCAACCCTTGATCCAGCACTGCCATGGTTACCAGACCATGGCACTAAGTGTCACATCTAGTCATTCATAAGTGTTCAAATGTGAACACTTGTGAATATTCCATATATAAAACTCTCTTATCTAATGAGATGTGCAGCAATCCTGGCATATGACAGATACTAATATTCATGTGAAGTAACTTAATCATAATAAGGGCCTGTTCAATGAACATCCTGGTACCACTGAATGCCACTGATTTTGATTTAAGTGAACTGTCTAGACAGTGGAGGGCCTAAATATCCTGATGGATTTGGGATTCGAAATTTAATTGCCAGGTTCCTGGGTATGTCTTTAAAAAATAGATTGATATTATTTAGGTCAAAACATAGATAAGTGTCGCTGGTTGAGGCGGGAGGCGACATGGTTTCAGGATACCAGCTTTTTTATTGCAACAGTACAGCTACCTTTATACAGTTCTGGGTGACACATGTACATGAAAGCAACTTTAGAAGTCCTGGTATCCTTGATCTCTGCTCCATTATCAGCACTTTTGCAGGAGCAGGACATCTAGCTTGATTCCATGTTTCTCTTTAGCAGCAACTGCCACATTTGGACGACAGAGTCCTCCTCACTACTTAGCAGTAACTGCCACATTTGGATGACAGAGTCGTCCTCTTTAGATAACATGGAACCTATTCATACTCCCGTGGCTTACCTGTTCTAGACAGGTGTCTCAAAATATCTTTTGGTGGGCCGGCCCCCTGCGACTTCTGTTGTCACTGCGACTCTCCTGTCGCTCTCACAAGCCATACCGGAGTTTTCCCGCCCCCAGTGGCTATCTCAAAGCCATCTCTCTCCGTCCTCTGTTTGGGACGTGAAAGCCTTCTAGATTGCTTCAGGAGGTATTAATGTAAGTTACAAGCAGAGTAACATAAAAGCGAAGTCGAACAGTAGCTGGAATGCTACTTTAGGCAGACGACTGCTGATAAAACGGCGGTTGCTAGGATACCGAGATTTCGCAACAGTCCGAGTCGAGCCGAGCGGGGGGGGGCGGTTTGGGGCAGCTGCGGGGGAGTAACGGAGCTGCGTCCGCTCGGAACAAACAGCACTGCCGAGTCAAAGTACGTTCAGGGCACGGTCTTAGCTCGCTCAAGGCACAGCCAGGGGCGTCCGGTGATAGCAGAGAGACGCGAACCAGGCACGGAGCGGGCTGGGGCGCTGGGCAGAGCTGGGATGGCAGGAGCGGCGCTACGCAGTTTACGTACAGCAGCACGCAGGTTCCGTCCGCAGCCACGCAGTTTCCGTAGGGCTGCAGCTGGAATGCGGAGCGAGATAACGAACACTCCACCGCGGGGAGCGGGGCAGCCCTGCGGGAAGGCTGGGAGCGGAGTGAGATGAACGAACGCTCCGAGGTAGAGCGAGGCAGCGCGGCAGGAGGGTTGATAACAGAGTGCTCAGTAACTTACGTAGCAGCAAAAAGTCTCAGCAGCAGCGGAAGGGTCCTCAGCGGTGTGCGATATCTTGAGCTGAGAAGCAGTAAAATGAAACGGGGGCGTCAGCGGCCGTCTGACCCTCCCGGCAGAGGCTTCTCGAGGTCCCGCCCAAGCGATTTTTCGTTCGCTTCTTGTCGTCGAGTTCTCTTCTATCTTCCTTCGCAATCACGTCGGGAGTTCACCATATGTCGCCAGTCGAGGCGGGAGGCGACATGTGTTTCAGGATACCAGCTTTACTATTGAAACAGTACAGCTACCTTTATACAGTCCTGGGTGACACATGTACACACAGCATAGGTTTACAACTTCATAACAACTCTTGATTGGACATACAGCCACATGTCCCAACACAATAGGTTAACCTCTAACAGAAACCCACTCTGTGTTACAGTCCCCACTGTCCGTGGTTAACCCTCTGCCAGGTGTAAGAAGTTCCATCTTTGATATCTCAGTTTACAGAGAGCCCAGAACCAACTGGACTCCCCCACAGATATTTTTACATTTTAACTATGATACTTTTTTTTGTACTTTGTATTAAGAATTTTATATTGAAATGTCAATAATGATATGGATTCGTAGCTGCCTGCAAAATGAGGTAAAACAAAAATCCGGGTTATCTTGAATTCAAGTGTTACAACACTTAATTTTTGACATTGATTGTACAAGCACAGAATCCATAACCCAAATTTAGAACACAGACATATAGGCCAGTTTCTGCATGAACCTAAATTTTGGTGAAAGAGACACTGCAGAATAAGTTTAGACATATCTGAAGAGCATTTTAAAGCAGCAGGAGTGCAGACCAGTCTATGAGCACCTACTTTGAATGAGCTGAGAGAGAGAGCTGGAATGAAAGTTAACCCAATGTCATGGAATCAGAGCTGTGGGAGCTTGGATCTGTGCACTTGGAGCACGTATTTCTGTGCTATCTGCTGAAGCTGGGTACCTTTGGTCTGTGTTTTAAAAAAGTGCACTCTTCTTCATAAATTGACTAAAAGTGAAGTTAGTGGAATCATCTTTGATGTACCAGCTTGGTGGTTTGAGCTTTAGTTTAGTAAGTGAAATAGCACCAGGTTCATCTGGAGATAATTTATCCCTCATCCACCACCTGCTGCAGGAGCGTGCGCAGCAAGGAATGAAGGCACTTTCTGGTACAGCCATTGATGCTGTGTCCTCATGGCAAGGCAAATTCAAAAGACCACAAGTGGAAAAATATATCCTGGTGTGTTTTGATAAAGGCATCCCTCAGGAGCAAGTCCTGTGCCTCAATAGCCTCCAGATGCCTGTTTATGTGCATTCCAAGAAATGGTCATGGGACATGGGTTTCCCCAAAAGAGGAAAAATAAGTGCTAGGAATGTTGTGACTCTATAAGTTTAGATACTTGGGGAATTTGAAATTCAAACTGGGAGTTGATCAATGGAGGCCATTCCTTCCAGGATTATGCAGAAGCTAGTGTGTTTTTACTAGGACCTCCAGTTGCCCACCTAAATCATGCAGCTTTATGCTTCATGACCCTTTGGAAAGCTTTAAAAGCTGATGCTGGTCTTTGAAGTTGAATCTAAAAATCTCAAAGTCCTGGAAAGCCTTTGGAATGAAATGTTAAAGCCTCCAATTTCAAGGCTTTAAAATAAAAATGCTGTATTGATACCTAACTAAAGTAAAATTAAAAATTATTACTCCTCCCGACTTTCCTGTATAGCAGAACTCACCGTTAAAAAGTGTATTTGACTTCTGGTAGCTACTTCAGAATTTCTAGCAGTAAGAAGCAATATGGTCAGTACTTAGTTTTCAAATTAGAATCTCTTTAAAGTTATTCACTGATATGTTTTCTAAGACAGGCAACCTCGTAAGAGAGAAGTTTATGAATAGATTACATTTACCAAACCACAGGAGCGTTGCAGATTGTTGTGGTATCTAGAGCTAGGTTCTACTACTTAACTCTTTCTTATTTTCTTTTAACTTGTTTTGTCACTTCTCTGGTTCAGAGTAGAAAAATTGACAATATGAAACCTTACACTGGGGTTTCAGTTAATTGGAACTTTTCATTTTCAATACTTTTAATTCTAGTAACATAGAAAATATTCCAAATTCAGAGTCTTAGATCTTCTTATCAGAAAGTATATACTTCTCAGTAATAGGTGTTAGAATTTGAAATCGTTTGTGTGCTGAGGGAATATGCACTGGAAATAATCAACTAAACTGGTTTTGGCCTTGTGAAGCCAGTCTGTCATTGAAATGCGTTTCAAAACATGTAGGGATGTTTCACCAATGTGGCAGACAACATTGTTGGTACTGGTATGTTCTGCAATCTCTTTGCTGAATACTAGCACATGTATCCAGATTTCATGCTCTGGAATTAGAATACCAATCATTTCTGTTCAAAAGGGAAAAGGTGAGGGAAGGATTGAAAGTAAACCCCTGTTTAGCATAATTAGGGAGCTCAGCTGTGTAATAGTATAATAATGTGTGATATGTGTAATAATAATAACTTGTAAAATGTTCCATTCTCTCCTAGATCACTTCTTTCTCTATGCTAGAGTGTCATGTCACATCTTCCCTAGGTTTACTGTAAGTCTCTTTTCCCCAGTTATTTGTTATTGAAGCTAATCTAACTTCAGAGAAAAGAATTATTCAGAGGCAAAAGGTCCTCATTTTGACATGTTTTCTCTTAGCTTCAAAATCTCCATTTTCTGTTGTTCTGGAAATAAAAATCCTCTGTCATCTGCTGAAAGAAACCACCCAATGGTGCTCTGTGGTGGGTATGATTTACTCTGCTGGCTTGTGCAGAACACTCTGGTGCTCACAGGTCATGGTGTAACAGGTTTTGTGGTGGTGTTGTGTTGGAGGTCAAGAGCCATCTGGTCCTGTGATGACTGTGGGTGCAAGGATATCCTCTGGTCAGATTAAAATGCATTAAAAGGTATTTGTAGTGTAGGGGAAGCCCTTGATAAAGCCAGACCCCAGCTTCTGAGAGAAAGTGTTAGTGTGATGTGCATTTTTACTTATCAGGGTGTATTAAGGTCTCCTGATCACAGAGACAGGTGGTATGAGAGAGCACACTCCCCTGAAGAGATGAGGTATAAGCAGTACTTTGCGTAAGGGATAATATTTGGACAGACATTTGCCTTAAAAAGAAAACCAACCCAAACAAACAACCAAAAAGGACAAACAAAAAGCTTCTGCACATGTTAAAAAAGGATTTCTGAATTACCCATGGCAGAAAAGGAAGAAATGCTTAAAGGTGGTGGGGGAAGGAAACTGCCTCTCAAAATTCATCGCAGGTGGTGTGGGCATCTGCTCTAATGCCGCTGCTCTGGCAGCCTCTCCAGGCAACAATGCTTAAAAACCACAGTAGGTTGGTGAGAGCAGCTGCCAGGGGTAAAAACTTCGCATCCAAACTGTAACCTAATGCACCCAGTACCATAAAACACGCTGGTGTGAATAATTTCAGTACATCACTTTGTTACTATTGATTTGCTTTCATTGGATGGATGCAGCCAGATTAAATTTGAGAATGAGTGAGGGGAGCTACAAGTAATGACCTGCAGAATCATCCAGCAGTTGAACTTGCTGTACAAGTGCCAGATTTTGATCAAAGCATGTCTTTGTATGATTGGAGTGTAAGGAAGTTTTTTTCAGATGACTTGAACAGAAGGTCTCGTTATTTTTGCTTGAATGTAAATACATGGATTATTTCCTTTAAGAAGAACAGACTGTTATGTTCATGCTTTTTTTTGTCTGTGTGCTGGAAGACAAGATATTACATAAATAATGGTCAAAGTAAGCCATTTTTTATCTCTGTACTACCTTGCAATTCTGTGTGTTTGTCATGAAAACAAACCCAGATGTATATGTGTTATATTTATTGCCCTGCATAGTTGTGAAGATGACCTCTCCTGAAAACCCCTCCTTGATAAGTAATTAAAAATTGACTCACTAGCTCATCCTTTTTGAAAACATCTTTGTAACTCATCTCCAAATTTAATGAGCCTGACTTCAAACTAATTCAAGATTTAACAGCTACTTTTACTTTTGAGAATTGTCAACAGCAGCCCTGGATAGACTGTTGGCTCATTTAGAAAGCAGTATAAACCCTTTCAGTCTGTGGAAAACTCTCTGCTCTCTCCAAAGCCATGGCAATGCAGGATGTGAGTTTGCAGCTGGACCACACCTCTGACTGTCATTGCTGTTCCAGTTGTGTTTAGAACCTTCTGGCTAACAATGATTTTTGAAGTTTCAGCCTTTTGCCTGCTAGTATATATCCACATCCATGCCTGTAATTTGCCCAAGAGCTTTCCATGGGATTAGTGCACAGGAGAAACAAAAATAAAATTAACTACTCTGCTTGTGCCCATCTTGGTAATGTGCAGCTTCTTCCATATTTACAGATAGATGAGGATGATGCATGCATACACTTCCTAATGTTCGCTTTTCCTCTTAGGTTCCCTTTGATGAAGTGATGTGGTATGATGCACAAACTTCAATGACAGTGTCTTAAAGGAAAAAGAAATCAAAGAGAATCAGGCAAATGGAAAAGGTAGGGTTTTTTCCTGGTTTAGCAAAACTGACATTGGCAGGATTTCAGCTTTACTGTGATATTATTAGCCCCTGTTAACACACTAAATTTTCACAGATCAACCCTGAGACTGATACAAGCCTAGCCTAATATGCTGATCAGTTCATTATTTTAAGTGCCTTTGTACCTTCAGCTGAAACACAGCCTGTAAGTAGATATTGACCCTCATCCAAAAATTAGCTTCTGTTTTAACAACATGCAGTTCCCACCTCTTTGGGTTCCTCCTCTAAGTGTATGTATGGTAAGTTAGATGTGTGAGATGCAAAAACCACTGAGTGTTACAGCATGGGGATAATATTCTGCAGCATCTTAAAACCCAAGATGTCACTTGTCAGTGTAGAGGAAGCCCAGTTATGTTATTTTTATTTACCTCATTGCATAGGCAAGGCTGGCAGGGTAAGCTGGAGAAAGTAGCACAGCCTGCTTGCCTGAACATTTTACCCATTTCTGGTTACCCACTACTGGAGACAGAAGACAGGAGTGGATGGGTTTAGGATCTAATGGAGTATAGTTACTCTAATGTGCTTGTGCTCAGATGATTGCAAATGTCACAGTAAACTGTAATCCTTTTTTCATCTTTGCTTCTGTATAAATTGGTGTTACTAACTTTCTCTTATAGCTCTACACTGAAATTAAATATTAAAGAATGGAGTATATAAATCAGTATATAGAGAGATAAAGGTTGATACCATTTACTCTAGCTGTCTCATATTGTTATTAAAATTGTTGTATTTAAAAATATGAAATAGGCTTGAGTTGGTTCTTTTTAGGTTGTTTTTTTTCTATTATGTGACGGTTTGGACTTGGCTCCCTGCCAAATGCCCGAAAGTTAGGACAGCAGTTTCCTTCCCCCCCCCCTTTCTTCCCTTAGGTTAAAGGAGAAAGAAACTATAAAAATTAAAGAACCCACAGTCAAGCTGCTTATATAAAAATATATCTATATTTACGTAAATTTCAATTATGTACAGTTAAGATGCTATATACATAGTAAAAGAGGGTCCACCCCCCGAAGGGATAGGGAAAGGGGAAAAAAGGGGACGAAAGGGAACAAAAGGGACACCGAATAGGTATACTAGATCAAACTATACTAATAACTAACAAAACAGATCTCACCACGTCCCTTAGAACAGCAGGATTGGCAGTCACAGCCAGCACTCTCTAAACCTCCACGTGGCAGGACAGTGGACTCTGCAGGCCTCAGCCTTAGATAAGCAAGACCAACGCAGGGACCCACTGTTCCCAAACCTCGCCGGAAGAGAAGAGAGCGAGGTCTCTAATCTCCGACTTATTTATACTCTGGTTTACGTAAAAATTGTATGGAATACAATTGGCTGTACTTGGCTACTTCCTTGGTTACAAACTGGTCACCAGGAAGGCCTAGACTAAAACCATCACATATTATTTTACTTATTTTCTGCCTAATTTTATATGTGTGGCTCAAATGGTCTAAACTCAGAATGAACTTAACTGATCCAAAACTAGATGTGCAAGGCTGTGTGTGTGTGTGAACAATATCCTGACTATATCATGTTTTTTCTGCTGGTCTGGAAGCGAATTCACTTCTGCAAATTCATTGCTTTGCTTCCTCTCTGCTGTGTGTGCCTAGTCTGTGGGCCTTTCCTTTAAATTAAACTGGCAGAAACAAAATCTTTAACAGGGTCTGTGGAGTCTTTTCTTTTCCTCCTTGTCCAAAGTAAACTTTACTTGGGATAGGATTTTAATTTTATTCATTTTAGAGACTAAAATTCATTTGGTTCTTTCCTTAAGAAAAAAAAAGAGTGTCTTCAAGTGTTACAGTGGTGAATGTTGAAAGCATTATAACAGCTAAACCCAGATACTGTGACTCCATAATTTATATCGCAGTAAAATAAGAGTCCCTTGTGTAAAGGCACGTTTGTTTTCCTTGGTACCAGCAAAACAACCTTTCCTTATACAGACTTAAGCCGTTCCACAACCGCCTTTGTAAAAAAATTACTCTGTTCTTTCTGACTGGAATTAAATGTTTGTCTTAAGTAAATTGTAAAGTGGATAGCTGCAGGATTTCTTCCAGGCAATTTGCTTCCATTATATATAGAAGAATCGCATGCTAATTTGTATTTTTTATATAAACATGTAAAGTAGTCTTGCAGCAGTCAGACTGCTTGTTCAAAATATGATTCCCTCTTGCATTGACTCCTGCTGCTGAAGAGCCAGCTGAAAGGAAAAGCTTAGGCAGAGCATGAGGACAGGAGTCTTCAGGAAGCAGAGAAAGCTTCTCTTATTTGTTTCAATAAATGCATTGATTGTCTTTTCTGACAGAAGAGCCAAACATATTTCATAGAATACGACTTGCACTTGAGTTCACCTCAGAAAAGAAGAGACTGCATGATTTAAAGCTAACGGGGAACTCACTCCATAGCTACAAATGCTCTCTTAGATGAAGATGCTGCCTTGGGAGGAAAAATGGACTCTGCCTTGGCCCAAGCTTTACTGGTAACTGCCGCTGCCCCAGTGCCTTTGTCACATCCTTCAGTCTCCTGCAGGGTTTGTATGTGTGCTGGATGCTGTGCTAATGAACTTCTTTAGAATGCTTGGGTTCCATGAGTTGTTTGGCAGTTTGTTACCAGGGCAATTGAAAGATTCAAATCTTTAATCAGAAGGAAAGAACCCTTCAGAAAAGGCATCTTAAGTGAAAAAGAACTTTTGGGTCATGACTTATTATCTACTTTGTGCCAAGAAAATCTGAGAAATTAGAACTGAAAGTGATGGGGATTACTTCAATTTTTACTCTTTTTTTATTATTATTATTCCTTTCAGGAACAAAATGCACTATTTGTTCCATGCATTGAAAGTGCACATATACAGTGTGCTCTGGATGATAACAAAAAGGCTGCAAATCACATTTTACCAGATACCCTGTCTCTTTTGATCTTTTCCCCAATCCAGAACCTCATGTGTTCATTAAAAGGAAATTTCATTGTGTGAATCTAACAGAATTTCCTAAGTCCAGTTGATACACTTTTTATACAAAATATTCCTCCCAAGATTACATGAATTCCAGCAAGACAACTGAGTCTTTATTGTCTCTGGTCTTGAAATGAAGTGGGCTGTTTTTAATCAA
>NW_020956405.1:125820-127877 GCF_003031625.1 Empidonax traillii
TAATAATTTTATAATTCACTCATCAACAAAATTTTCAATAGGCTGTGATAGAAAGACTGACAGTCTACACAGATCAAAGAAAATCATATAAATGGCCTTTTTAAACTTCGAGCTGTAAAAACAATAAGCTCTGTGTTACTGGCTGAGCTGGTGTTCAAGCATTACAAAATTTGCCTCGTTTTGTATGAGTAATAGGTTTTGCTGCGGTTTTGTTCTTGTGTTTTAAATAAATGAGTAGAATATTGCCTGTTTTTCCTTATCATCAAGGAGATTTTAGTTTCACTTTGTTTTCATTTATTGTGAGCTATCACCCTTTACAAATAATGAAACAAACAAATTTCTTTTGGTTTTTGGAGCTCTTGTTCCACGAGTTTTCTTATACTTTAGTGTCCTACTTAAGTCCTCCTAAACCTCAAATGAGAATGAAAAGTATCTGAGCTATACCAAGACGGTGACCAGTTCAAGGTTCAAAAACAAGACAAGAACCTATGCACCACGTCACCACTGTGTGTCCTGTTCACAGTATCTTCTCTTTTTCCTTGACAGAATACAAAAAACCCCACCCTTCTTAAACAGAAGACAGAATCACAGATTATCTGTTCTTCCTCAATTTTTCCTTGTAGTTCTTCACAGACTTTGAAGAAAACTTATTTCTGAACTAAAAGCAAATTGACTAACCTAAAATGTCAATGCACTTTCCACTAATGGCTTTAAATAGTGAAATTATGCAGAGATTTCTCAGTATTTACCCACCCAAACTATTAAATGCTAGAAATGCCAGCAATAATGCCAGTTCTTGTCCTATTTACTTTCTATATTTGAAATTCTTTATAACCTTTGGTGTGAAACCTTTCTGAAAATTGATGTAATCTGAGTTTAGCTTCCTTTTTCTCACTGTTCTTACAGCATATATGTTTCCCTGTGCTCTTCCAACCTGGTTAATTTATCTGAAGGTATGATCCAAATAATTTTTGCTCATGAAGAAGTTTAATTTCTGCTCAGCTATTCAATTACAAGATCATTTACATTATATTTATTCATAAAGAGAAGTAACAACACCAAACAGATGACTACTACTTTACAGTAGTGTGATTATTTTACGAAAGGGTAAAATACTCCCTCTTTCTCCCGTTTCCCCAGTAGACATGGGCTTAATTAAGAGTAAAGAATCCAGGGGTTCTACTCTTTCATCTTTAAGTGTTTTTTCTTCAAGTTTGACATTTGTAAACCGGATTCATATTTTCTTATTTCCTAAGAAAAGACTCAGGCAATAGTGATCCTAAAGGGTCATAAATATATTTGCTTTTTACATTAGTTTTATTCAGATCTCATCTAGATAAAGGTTATGATCTTTATTAAAAATTTAGATAATTTAAAATATAATGGGTTTTGTCATTGGTTATATGATCCGATATTTTCATAAACTGATACAATATTTCAAATTTTCACCAGAAACACTCTTTTTTTGTTGTTGTTATTACAATGTGTCCTCAGTTGCCTGCGTATGGTAGTGGAATAGCACAATGAATTTAAATAATGATCTGCTGCCAGAAAAATGAATTACTGTGTCCAGCAGACAGCTGCTAAAAGTCTCTATAACATTTTAATATGTCTGAGGAGAGAACCATGAAACAATTCCCATGCCTGGCAAGCTCTTTCCTTATCTCTCAAACTTTCACTTCCAGTTGTTGCCTTTTGCTCAGAACATCTCCTCTTTAAGATTCTCTGTTCGGGTATTTGTGAAATCCCTTGTACGTGTGAGAAAAAACGCTGTTGGCTTCAGATTTCTTTCATTTTAACCTTATTTGGGTGTCTTACTGTTCTGTAAGCAGTGATTTTAAAAAATCCACTGTGCCTGGAGGTAAACTGAAATATATAAGTGTATATCCTGATCCTTCATTATATCTGCAGAGGATTAAACTGTGGAATATTTGAACTGAATATGTTTCTGTTACAACTACTATAAAAAAAAGATAGAAGAAGAAAAGAGAAAAGAGAAGTAAAGAATAGAGAGAAAAGAAGACAAAAGAAAAAAAAGAAGAAAAAAGACAAGAGAA
>NW_020956405.1:128583-140519 GCF_003031625.1 Empidonax traillii
AAAAGAAAAGAAAAGGAAAGAGAAAAGAAAAGAAAAGAAAAGAGCAAAATAAAGGAACAAAGAAAAAATAAAAAAGAAGAAAAGAAGAAGAAAAGAAAAAAGAAAACAGGAGAAAAGCAAAAAGAAGAAAGGAAAAAAGAAAATAGAAAAAAGAAAAATTAAGAAAAGAAAAAAGAAAAAGGAAGAAAAGTATGATGGTTTGGACCTGGCTCCCTGCCAAATGCCCCAACTCACAGTAACAAACCTTTCCCCCTCCCTTATTTTTCTTAGGGCAAAGGAAAAAAACCTATAAAAATTGAAGAACCTGAAATCAAGCTACTTATATAAAAATATATATTTTACGTATATTACATTTACATACAATTAAAATGCTATGTACACAGCAAAGGGAATCCAAATACTTCCCGAAGGGAAAGGGAAAGGGGAAAAAGGGACAAAAAGGGACACAGAACAGATTTACACAATCAAACCCAAGAACTAGCAAAATAACTAGCAAAACAAATCTCACCATGTCCATCAGAAAAGTAAGATCGCCAGACATGGTCAGCACTCTCCAATCTCCCAGGTGGCAGACCAGCGGTCACTGCAGGCCTCAGCCTCTAGATAAGCAAGACCAACTCAAGGACCCACTGATCCCGAACTGAAGTTCTGTAGATACTTTGTGAACTTGATGTTCTTCATGAAAAATTGCAGGTCAATGCATTCATTCAGGCTCAAATTTTTCTTTAGTGAAAAATCACTCTATTTTTTTAATGGGACTTAAGCTACAGAAACATGAATCGATGTTTTCTATTGAGAAGTCTGTGTAAAGCCATTAGCACACTTCAGATTTGTGTACATTTGTGTGAATATATTGTGTTGTGCCACTTTTCCCTCCAATTATTTTCCATGTTTGTTGGTCTAGATTATATGCTTTTCAGAGGAGTTTCATTTCCTTCCAAGCTATGTGTTTTTGTACTGCCTAAACTAAAAAACTTCCTGTTCTAGCTCAGAGATAATATTTTATTCAGTAAAAGTGATATATATATATAAAATGGAAAGAAGGAATAACTTATGCTAAGCCCACAGGACTGTGTATAACATGGGGAAGATGTTCAAAGGGTGATTCTCAGGCTCTGCGGATCTTGCTTTGCTTAGTGCAGTAGAATGCTGCTGGGTTCATTCCTTCATTTTAAGAAGGCTGACTTACAAATTGCTGCTCTCTGAAATCAACTTCTTGTTAATGCCACACATAGATGGAGCTGCTGTTATTTACCCAATATATTGTCTTATAAATAATAATAACAAAATTATGTATACCTAATGTAGAGATTACCTGTGTTTCCCCACAGCAATATGAATAGTGATTCTGGTAAGCTCTTTCTGCCAGACCAGAAATATGCAATTTTATTGCAGCCTCAGAGGTCAATACTGATATTTGAACAGTGCTTAGAAGATGTAATGGAGTGTTTTAGTGGCTCCATGTTTCACTTCTGTAGGTTCAACAGTTGCTCTTGAGTTCTGATAATGAAGCAGAAAACTTATTCCCCTCCAGAAAATATTCAGTCTTTAAAATGTGGAAAACCTCCTGCACTGAAGACTTCTGTGATAGGATTTCATTTATATGGGATTCTTTCACATAAAAACGTTAGAATTATTGTTAAACTTTGACTGATTTAAATTCTGCTGTCTTCAGTATCTGTCAAAAAAAATAGCAGGTGGAATCTGTATTTCCTTAGGAGGAAAAAAATCTCCCCAAAAGTTTTCTTCCACCACCTAAAGGGAACACAGAGTGGGAAGCAAAGCAGAAAGAATAAGTGAGGGGGAGGGACTTTATTAAAGAGAACAGGAATTCCATTACTATATTACACTAAATATATGTAACATATTTTATGTTTATGTAACTAAATCTGGTGCAGGAAAACACACCAGACAGCTTGGAAGATAGGTTGTCCTGATTTACAGTGTAAGATCCTGATGTTTTAGGGGTGCTCTTATCCTTCAGCTGAATCCAGTTATAGAAACCGTGGGAAATGGAAAAGGGTGGCTCACAGAATAAAGCAGAACATGATCAAAGGCAAGAACAGGTTAAATATAATGAGCAGAAGAGAAGATTCAGTGAGGAGCTGGCCAAAGGGATGCAGGCAGAGAGGCTTGTGCAAAAGGGCATCTCTGGTGCCTCTGTTACCTTTGGCAGATCATTTCTCATTCCTGAGAAGCTTCAGCTACAGCTGAGAATTTCAGAACGGGAATTAACCCCTCATGTGGTGCAAGTCCGTTCCTCTCCTGTTATCGCAAGTCTGAGGCCTGAATTTATCACAGACAGCTTTACATATTCCATTGAGAACAGCTAACTGAGAGCCTTCTGCAGAGCCCTGTGCAATGAATAGGAGGATCTGGATCATGCCTGGATGCTCCTGTGTTTCCTGGCTGACTGTTCATACAGCCTATGTCTTCTAAGGTAGGTAACTTGTGGTGGCTGGGGTGGGATGAATGTGGGTCTGCAAGCTTTGTACTTTGACCAAGAAGAGAGAAAATACTGGTAAGTGGAAGAGCTTTGTGCAGCCCTTATTCCCTAATGTAGGATCAGGAACAGAGACACTGGGTTTGAGATACCATGTGCATTGGGGGTTCATCCATGTGTCAAAGGTGTGTGTTTACAGTGTCATACCTCAGGTACAGGTTCGCATCATAGAACGTGGGATCTGAGAGCAATAGATGTCCTGTTCGTGGTTTGTCAGGATATCAGCAGCTGAAAGACAAAAGTTCTTTTATTTTTCTGGTTAAAAGGCACAGATATGAAAGAGCTCATACAACTACTTTATTAATCTCTCTTGTATCCTCAAACAACATCTCTGTTCTACACAGAGTAATAATATACCCATATTGAGATCAGAACTTGATTCTCAAACTCATTAGGCAAGATGATGTGTATAAGGAAAGAGAGTGATCCTAGGCAGATAACAAATACAGGAGAATTATACCAAATAATGTTTCAGAAGTGTTTTAGATAAAAAACTATATCATAATATATTACGCATGTAATATGTAAAACAAAAAACTTTATTCTACTAAGTCGCAGTGGGAATGTCTTTTGACTGGAGCTCTGGGTATCATGGTGCCATGCTTACTGCTGACCTCCAGCCAGCATCCTAAAAATCAGGCCAGGAACCATGATGAACACTATTTTTTAGAGTAGTTTTTCCTCTCCAGATTAAGAGTTTCAAAAAAGAAAGTGTGTGCGCAAATGCATAGCACCTCTCTTGCTGTTCTCGTTTTCTTGAACGGAATGTTTTTCAGTCATTGCCTCTTAAGGTTTTCCAAAGATTTTCTTGTTCTATTTTTTCAGGAATAAAAACCCACCAAAACTCCCACTTTTTGTCAGCTGTGCTCAGCTACTGAGAAACATACAGAAGCTTCCATTGCTAATCTTTCAGCATTATTTATTCGTAGCCCCTTCCAAAACTTTCCAGGGTCATTAATGCTCTGTTTTGTAGCCAGATTGCATTTCAAATCAATGAGTTTTTTGTCTCTGGGTGGATGGAAGATGGTTGCTTTAGTCAGTGTGCTGCTGAAGATGTGGATGCTCTCCTTGAAGCCAGTCTGACCAATACAGAAGTGGATTAAATCCTGCTGCTAACGGTACTCATTAGAATAAAACTACAGGCTTTTTCTGAGGGTGTTATTTATATTCTTTATAAAACCTCACTTGGCTGAAACTTTGTTTGCTAGATCCTAAAAAGTGTTGTGTATCCTCATGAGGGTATGATTTTCTGAAGTAACGTATTTAAATATTCAGTATGAAAACACCTGTGTGGACATCATGAAAACTTTTTGTATACATCAAGCTGGTAGGAGAAGCAAAATCATGCATCTGATTTACAGAAAGAAAGAAAGAAAAAAAAAAAAACAATGCAGTTCCCGAGGCAATGGTATGAGAATATTTTAACAGCCCTAGACCCTGCAGGGAGTTATAACTAGGAAGCATAATGCAAAATTTTTTTCCCCTCCTCTGATCAACAGCTGCTCTGCTGTCTCAGGTTTCCCTATCAGCCAGCCTCCTTTGTGGGTAGCTGGAGGTTGCTCTTCAGCCTTGCTCTGCCTCCCGAAGCTGTGCATGCAAAGCACCACAAGAATAAGATGGGTAAAAGGGCTGAGTGGGTGATGGTGTGAACTGTTTGTCTTGATTCTAAAAATAACTCCGTTAGGTGCAAAGTCTTGACTATGGTACTCATATGGCCAGTGTGTTGTATGTGGAACCTATTTTGTGCAAGACAGATAGTTGGATTTCCAACAAACATCTTTTTCCAGAACGCATTGTTTCCTGCTGGTTCATGGGCTGAAGGATGGAATATCTTCAAAGTAAAATTTTGCTGCTGATACACAGCATACCAGGATTTTTGGAGATAGAGTTACTTGTGTCTCCTATGTTTTCTGTAGAAGACATAATATTTAACACTGTCTTCAAAATGATCAGCTAGTACCTTATGAACCTTCCTTACACAACATTACAGCATACTTTTTTTAAGTAAGTCAACCTCTGAAAATGGAGGTAGTGCCAGAATTATGGATGTTCGTACCACAGATGAGAGACTTCTACCTCCACTTTCTCAGTTTGGCAGAAGTATTCCCTAATTTGCTTGGTGTGATGAAAGCTGCCGCCTTCAGCCTTCTGAAACCAGTGTCTGTTAAAGAGCAAAGTATGTTATGGGGTTTGAGATTCGGTAGTGACATGAGCCTGTTGTTTTGGAATTATTTCCGTTTTAAGCAGCTGTAATTATTATTCAGCGTTTGTCTGGTACCAGCATTTCACAAATGCTGTGACAACTGGCAATGGTGAGAGAATCATTTTCTTCTTCACGAGTCCAGCCTCATGAGCAGTCACATCTTGGGAGGTCTTGTAACCTGATTGATGTTAGACTGAATAAGTATAGATTTGCTGCATCCCAGTACTGATAAGGGCATCTAAAATCCCTGGCTGTTTTAAATTGCACCTCATTTCTACTACGGATGGAGAATTTAATGAAATTGTTTAGCAGACGAAGCATTATAGAGATCCCTTTAGATAAAAAAAAATTACTTTAGCTAATACTGCTCTTCTGATATGGAAGGAAGCAAGTATATAAAAAAGCATCATGTTTAATCTCATCATTTGCCTGTACTAAAGGCTTTCATGAGTTATTAGGTGAAGCTATTTAAATGGAGAACATGTACATAACAGATGAGTAATTCACTCAAGTATGTTATTTAGTTTCTGAGAGGCACTGTTACTTATGATCCTGACCAAAATGATGGATGCACTCAAATGGGTTAAGCTGAAGCCACTGTTACATGAATCAACTACCAAAATTCACTTGCACTGGAAATGGGGGAAATGTGTAGAATGTGAGAACTACTGTGTGTTTGAAAATATGCAAATAATCTTATGAGCATGTTTTTCTGTAGCACTGCAAGAGCCTTTTTGGTGTTAGAGAGAAAATATAACTTCCTTGGAACAGCTGGGAAACATGACAGAGTACTTGGGTATTTTTTGAAAGCTACAAAATCCACTCTTTGGATTTGGCAAATGTGAAATTTCTGCCATTATTTTTGCACCAAATCTGGCAATTTAGTGCATCACTCTAGCCTGGCCTGCATCTCTGTCTCCCGTCAGTGACAAATAGGAGATGGTGACTCATGGCAGCAGAGGATAAATGTGAGCTGTATGAGAGGATGGTATGGACATGCCCACAGCTGAGCTCAGCATATGTAACCGTGGAATGTACACAAACCCTGTCTGCACAATGATGGATGCAGGTTATTAAAGCAAGCCATTAGTAGAAGCTGCCATGTTTGATTAATTTAATAACAGACTGAGCAAAACATATGGGAGTGTGTGTGAAGATTTTGACTGAGGCTGTGTATAGATACTATGGCTTTGACAGTCTGAAATCTATTCACACTTTGATTAAAATGATCTGTGGAGCAGGTGAGGAATACATCAGAACATCTCTTACAGGAGAAACACCACCACAATGTATATAAACCAACTGTGATTCAGTTTATTTTCCATTTTTTAGATGCTCTTGTATTGATACGAAAATAAAATCTTTACAGGTTTGTATATTCATTTTAACATAATACTTCCCTTCTCCCTTGCCTTTGTAGCACCAGGATTCTTTGAAATAGTAGGCAATTTTGCTGTAAGCAATGGAAAGCAAAGAAGGTGGACCCACTGCTGCCTGAATATGCCAGGAGACAAGTGTATAGAACCATGGTTTCTCTAGGATTTAAGATACCAGAAGAATATCTTACCTGCCACACTTGACATGGCCTTTTTTTCGGAGAGAATTATGTGCTATTTCTTCAGTGCTTCCCCACTACCTTTTCCACAGTTACACTGACTCCGTGCTGATATTGTTTCATGAAAACACTTATCCCTTCTCCCAACTCTTTTTCTAGTGAAGTATAAGTTGTATTTCTGTTTTTAAGGCACTTAAGCTTTGCACTTAAGCCTGTGTTGCATTTGAAAAGCACAAGACTCTTCTCTCCTTGTGAAAGCCCTTTCGCCTCTGATCACATCACTTAAGTGGGGTAAAAGCTCTTGTCTGGTATAAAAACTAATTTTGTTTCATTGATGACGACAAGCACCATATTTAAAGTGGTTTGATTATTGCATGACATAATTCTAGGACAGCGTAAAAATATATTAGTGTAGATGTAGGTTGATGTTAGATGTGGGAGGTCAGACCCGAGGAGTGGGTGGCATGCCTGAATTTTTTTGTTATGATTCCATCATTTAAAAGCAGAACATCTCCAGCACCTCCTTCCACATTCTTGCCTATCCAGTGGCAATCTTGCCTATCTTGCCTATGATGGACAAGTTTCTTCTTTCCACTTCATATTTTCTTTGGAGTGACTGATTTTGTATATTTTGCCATTAAATTATTTATATTTGCTCATGGTATAACATGTAGTTATATATTATATATTATATATTTTATATATATATATATATTATATATATATATATTATATATAACATTATAATATATATAGGGCCAAAATATAGATTAAAGAGAGCTGGCAAAAGACAGATATGGATGTTGTGTATCAATTCTATATTTCTCAGAAGACTCATAGAATGGCTTGGATTGGAAAGGACCTAAAAGTTCATTTAGTTCCAACCCCCCCCGCCCCCACCTTCCACTGGACCAGGTTGCTTAAAGCAGTATCAGCTAATGTGAAGTAGTAACCCTCTTCCAGTTTTATTCTGAGGGAACAGCAGAATATTGTTTTGAAGATTTCCTGTTTATTTTTATCTGGTTTTGCACTTTGTGGCTCTGGGACTTGAGACAAGCATAAACAGGTTCACGAGAGAAGAACAAAAAAAGTATTTCTGTTGTCCTGGGGGGATCCAAATTAAAATAGAATTTCAGAAATCTCAGGCAAAAAAAGGTGTACCTGATCCACCTGGGAATCCTATATCAGGATTCATATGGTTTTACATAAATCCTCCTTTTATAGTTTGGCTGGCTGGATTTTTGTGGGAAAAATAGTTTGGATTTACAACTCATAAAAAAGTTATGTGATGTTTCAATTTATTTTTTTAAGGAATGATGTAGAACAGATTGGCCTCTGCTGTACTTCTGCCTGTCTCACACACACACACACACAGACAAAGTCAGGTGTAAGTGCTGCCCCCCGAAAAAAACGCTCCAGCTAAAGCCATGGAATTTGTCTTTGTTTAATTTGGATTCAAGATCAGGCTATGCCTGGGTCAAGAACAGAGGTTTAGAAAAGCATTTCTTAAGTTTCCACTGAAATCTGTTGCAGACGTGACCAAGGCACTCACTTGGAGTGAACAGTAATATTTCCAGTGGCTCTCTGAAGGAACACAAGTGTCCAGGGAAACCAATACAAATGTCCAAAGAAGTCCCACTACTTCATCATGGAATGAGCTTCTTCAGGCTAGTTTCATTTCCTGACTGATTTCCATGATAGGAGGTTTTCTCCTACTTTAATAGGAGTTAATTTCCAAAATGCTTCCTTAATTTCCTCCTCTGCATTTACCTGAGGGACATTGACAAGGATCATGGAGTTTGTCACTCGGCCATGGAGCTCCTGTTCTTTGGCAGCATAGGAAAGCCTAATGAGAGCCCAGGATACAATCCCAGGGTGCCAGTTGAAGAAGAGCTTGAAATCAAACCACCTTCCTATTCGAGGGTTAAAGCCAATGCCCAGCATGTAGTGGAAAAGAAGTTGCCAGTGAATTTGCCAGAAAGCAGGAAAAAATAAAAAAGTACACAGTTATACACAAGCACAGGCAAGTACTATTCTGACGAGACATTTCAGATTAATTTGATGTAGTGACAATAAAAACCATAAACCCACATCAGGTTGTCCAAGACAACAGAAACTGACCCAACCCAAGCACTACATTAAAAGAGATAAATTCTAGAATTTCACAAGTGTCCTTCTTTACTCTTTGTTACACTTTTAAACAATCTAACTATTAACTTTATTTATAGGATGGAGGTATCTGTGGCACTGAAGCTGCTGTCCCATGTATGAAACACTGAGGATGGGGCTAATGCAGCAAAGAACCATAGTCAAATCTTAGCTTATATATTTGTGCCAGTCATTCAATTTATAGGTCCAATTTTCATTTAACTATTTAAGAACCAGTATTCTCTCATTACTCAAAGTCACATACCAGTCTTTGGCATTGGTAGGAAAGATGTAGCCTTGAATCCTTGCAAACATGGAAAGTGCAGGTTCCAGGTTATTGGCACATCACAGTAGAGAAATCCAGTTGTCAAAAATTATGGTAGGGCAGAAGAAGTGAAAGTGATAGGCATTTACAAACCAAAGCACATGATCCCGCCACGGCCTCGCTCGGCTCTGGATGGGGAAGGAACGCGCCCATCCCCGGCCCGACACCCCGCGGGGGCCGCGCACCGGGGTCACTTACCTGGGGTCGCTCACCGAGAGTCACTCATCAGCGGCCACTGACCGGGGCTGCCTACGGAGGACCCCTTCCCCAGGACCGCGCACCGGGGGCCACTCGCCGGGTTCTCTCCCCCGGGACCGCGTACCGGGGCCACTGACCGGGGGCCGCTGACCGGGAGTTGCTCAGCGGCAGCGCTCCCAATCCCGTCCGCCTGCGCCCGCTCCAATCCAAATCCCACCCACACTCCTACCCCCTTGGCCCCGCCCTGAACAATCCCTGCCTCGCCCCGCCCACTCCGCCTCCTCCAATTGGCTGCACGCGGTCAGCCGTGGGGCGAGGAGCGCGCGGGGCGGCTTCGGAGCCTCGAACCCCGCGCGAGGACCGTTGGTTGGAACCTGCGAAGGGAATCCCGGGAATCCTCGAGGCAGCGGCGGTGCCCAGCAGTCCTGGAGCGAGCGGCTGTTCCCGCGCGGGGAAGGGGCAGTGAGCGCGTGGCTGCGGTCGTCAGAACGTGCAGGGAAGCAGGCGCGCACAAGGCGCCGTTCGGCCTCCCGGCAGGAAGGATCCCTAAAAAGAGCAAAAGTGTTGAAAGAGAGGCAACTGATCGCACAGTCACAGAATAGGCTGAGTTGGAAGGGACCCACAAGGATCGTCGAGCCCAGGCCTTTGCCCTGCACAGCACCAACACCAAGAGTCACACCATGTGCCTTAACTCTCTCAGCTTTGGTGCTGTGACCACTGCCCTGGGGAGCCTGGTCCAGTGCCCAGCCACCCTCTGAGAGAAGAACCTTTCTCAAATATCCAACCTAAACCCACGTGAAAAAACCCTGCTGGCCAAAAAAAAAAAAAAAAAACCAAAAAAAAAGTTTCTATTTTCTTCCACCTCCTTCTTCTTATTTAGTGGTTAAACAACCGTACTTCAGTGCCTTACTGGCTCAAAACCGAAATACTTTAAGTCCTTCCCATATATGCTGAATTTTGTTTGGGAGGAATCTTCTTCCGTATTCAATTCTGGGAGTCGGAGTGGCAATTTCAGTGCAGGGAAACTGCAAGCGAAGAGAAGGCTTTTTCCTCAGGAAAGGAAGCCCTTTACCCTCGTGCTTTCTGGTGCAGTGTTTGGGCCACCCCAGAGACTCCGTAGCCAGGAAGGGCTGTTATTTGCTTGCAGCAGCCCTGAGCTGTATTTGCTAGTCCGACTGCAGGAACTGAATACGGAAGAAGATGTCTCTCAGGCAAAAAGTGCCAGGACAGAAAGTTCTTGCTGCATAAAACCTGCCAGGAGTGGCAAAGCACATGCAGATGAGAGATGGAGATTAAGGACTTTCTTCTCTCGGGAAAAGGGCTGTTTCCTTGCAGGAACACTGCCTTAAAATTGCCAGTCAAAGTCCCAGAATGGAATACAACTCCATATCCAGAGGAGCTTTCTCTCCTGCCACCTTTTGTCTGGTATTCCTTGATGGTATTCAATTCTGAGACTCAGACTGGCAAATACAAACTTGGGGCTCCTGCAAAGCAAATAACAGCCCTTTTCCTGAGGGAAGAAAGGTCTTGCCGTCATGGTTTCTGTTGCAGTTGGTGGGTCAACCTGGGTACTCCAAAAGCAGCAAGAGCTTCCTCTCCTGGCACCTTTTGTCTCAGAGGAATCCTTGTATTCAGTTTGGGGAGTTGGAGTGGCAATTTCAAGGCAAGGGAACTGCAAGCGAACAAAAGGCTTTTTCCTTAGCAAATGAAGGCCTTACCTGTCGCAGCCTGGGGAAAGAATGGGTCTGACCACCAAGTTAGGGGGAAGCAAAAGGGTCATTTAGTACAGGGTAGCACAGGCCTTCATAGGGTTCTGAGGGAAGGTGGGCGGAGCAAGGGAGGAGTATGCTAATTAGGGACATATAAGGAATGGTGGGGACCATATATGGAAATGACCATAAGGGACATAATTGTATTAATAAATATGCAATAAATATAACACAAAAGAAATATGAATACTAATAAACAAAGGTACACAGTAATGTAGCAACGGGGAAAAGGGGGTTAACATAAGGTTCTGAACATAGACACCCTTTCATAAAACTGACAAAGAGGGGTACATGCCAAAGGGTGCAGAGTACAGCAATATGAAGCCTAAGATTCAACACAATTTTTCAGCTCCAGTTCTCCCAGGGAAGTTTGTGGAGAGAACTGCTGTAATTACACGGTCTTTACTGCCATCTAGCGTCCCTTTTTTTTTCTTTCTTTCTTTTTGCACTTACAGTCCTTTGCAAGGTCTTGGAAGCACTCATCTTTTGATCCAAGTGCACTGTTGTTGTATCTTCTTGCTTCTAATGAGTTGTTTCACAGCCTGAATGTTGGATGCTGACTGGTTAATACTCTGAAGCTTACAAATTCTGCAGGATTGGGCAGGGGTGTCTCGGGGACAGTAGCTGCTGGGCCACATGCTCCTGGGACTGCCTTACTGCAGTGGCCTGGGCTCCCACTCTCATTTCCAGCCTTTTCCTGACCATATGCGTCCTCAGGGAGGAGCCAGCTCTGCAGTTCCCTGCCCCTGCCAGGCAGCAGGGAGAACTGTCCAAAAGGGCCCTTGTGTCTGACTCCAGCAGGTCTCCCAGAGGCTCTGGGAGAGATGGAGTCTCTTGTCATAAGTAACTGGGGTGTCGAGATATTCCTTCTGTGAGAAATGAATGAAGCGGTTTTATTACAAGCAGGGTTTCCATGATTGCCTCATGATGAGGAGTTTGTGATCAGGGGTGTTCCACAGTTGCCTATGGCTGCAGTTCTGTTGCAGCCATGACCTGTTAATAGTTGTGATTATGTTACTGTTGTTTGCTATTGCTGTGTGAAGGCAAACCGGGAAGCCTGTAAGGCAATGAGACCAGCCAGGGCTCATGGCCAAGGGACCATGCGGCCGGGACAGGGAAACAATCTGATAGGATGGTTAAAACAACCAATAGACTGGAAAAGAGAAGTGTGAGCCTGCCCTGAGAGAACCAATCGGGCTCAAGAAAAGGCTATATTGCTTTTTAAGGAAGAAAGA
>NW_020956405.1:142202-144043 GCF_003031625.1 Empidonax traillii
CTTAACATTCTCCCTAAGGGGACTATTGAGTAAAATGCTAGATATATAAGACGAATCAGAAAGGAAAAACTTCGGGTAAGGATAAAGCAGATTCCCCACTGGCAGTAAAAATCATTGATGTAAAGAAGTGAGAAGATACTGCAAAAGATGTGTTAATAGTGCTTCAGGCTGAGACAAACTTGGTAAAGAGAAATTTAATATAGTTATTGACAGTAGAACTGACGTCTCAGGGAGGGGAATTGGAGCTGGACTTCTTGTGTTGAGCAAAAATTTTGAATATGCATCCGCAGGCATAAGCTACCTTGGTGTCATAAATTTGCTTGTTCAAAAAAAACCCCACTAAACCCTTAAAGAAAGCACTTTAGTAGAAAAAATCGATTTTTTGGATCCAGTGTATTTTTGTTTTTGTCTAATGACAGTAGGGCTGGTATTTGTTTGCTGCTCTCTCTATGCAGAAAGTTTTACTCCTCTTTAATGACAAAACAAATTCAGTGTTGCCTATGTGAAGCTATGTTTCATTTTAGTGGTTTGTTTCTTGTGAATCTTCAAATTAGTGTTTGATCATTGTTTATTTACAGAGAGTTTGTACAAAACAGGCTCGAGTTTGAGAGAAAAGTTAAACCTTTTGAGAGCAAGGTTGGGGAGGTTTGTACCATTTGCACTTGAAAGCTTGGTGGTGGAACTTGTTCGAGTTCGATGAGTTGCATACAGCACATGTGGAGGTTTGCTGGCCTCATGGGAGGGGAGCAGTTTGTGATAAAAAGCATGTAAGTGAAGCGCCAATGCATCGCACTACTCAGTGGAGTTTGGTTTTTTTTCATTCTCAGTTTAATCTCGGATCACTCAGTTTACTTACATAGTCATTAAAATCTTTAGGTTAGGAACTGCCATTCAAAATATGCTGTTGAGGTTTGTGTGAGAGATGGTGAGAAAATGTGAAAAGGGGGCAGGAGTTGATTTGCTTGCAAGTTACTTATTGGTGGCAGGTAAGATTTTAAAAAAAAGTTAGTTATTGTTGCCACATTGGCAGGGGAGAGTTATTTTGTGATTGATTGCTGCTTAGCTTTCTAAACTTCTTTATGCCTGCAAAGTTTGATTTAATGCAAAAACCTCTCGCTGTGTGCCTGGTACAGAGGGGAGTGCTGAAGAAAGGTTGCTAATCGAAGTAGCCCTGGGCTAATTTTACTTCTCAAGTTGTGTCCTTCCGTGTGGGGGAGGCAGGGAAAGCAGAGGTTTGGAGGGATTCTGTCGGAGTTTTGGGCTTGGCAGAGTGGTTTGGAGTGTGGGGAGCCTTGGCCATGCATAGAAGGTCGGGTCTTTTTGGTGCCGTTCTAGTAGTGGTTTGGGATATTGAGTTGATCTGCATTAGTGGTAGTCGCAGATCGGGTTTCCCGCGGCCAGAATCTGCCGTGGTTGTGTACGGGGGAGGGCCGTGATTGAGGGGTGGCTTCTGGTGCCGCAAGGGCTGCAAAAATCGCGGTATACCCATGTAAAAGAAGAACAGGACCGAAAGGGAGGCGGGGGCAGGAGTGCCAGAGAGAGTCGTTAGGCTGGAACAATGCCGATCTGGACAGTCGCCGTGGCGGCTGCTCAGACAGCAGGAGGACCCCGAACAGGGCCCGGGGAAGAAACACCTTGTATTGTCCTGTACCTTGCAGACAAATCTTTGTAATTGCTGAATGAATTTTTGTATCAAACGTTTCCTGTTGCAGCAAAGAGTTTTGGTGAAACGGGCAGAGGAGGAAAGAAAAAGCTGCTTTTGAGACTAAAGTTTTACCTTTGTAAGGAGAGAGATGAAGTCTAAGAGATAATACAAAGAGAATCATCAGTTGCCTAGTAAC
>NW_020956405.1:145695-146724 GCF_003031625.1 Empidonax traillii
CAAAACAAATCAGACCATCACACACAACTAATTCAACTGAGCATACTCAAAGACAGGACTGATATCTCCACACAACAAACAACTCTCTAAAGCAGAAACAGAGCACTCACATAAATAAGAAAAGTCCTTTGTCTCTTATCCTGTCCTGAGGGATGACATTATGACCTTAGGAAAACAACATTTTTTTTTAACATAAGAGAATTTTAGTTACCAAATTATTGTCACCTATAATGCCAAAATCATAGAACAAAATAGACTTATGTCTCACAGCAAGATTTATAACTGTAGATACACTACCTCTTTATACAAAGCATTATGAACCAAATATTACTATTAAATAAATATATTAACTTTAACCAACTTTTAATACACCAACTAGGCCTTTGAGATCACTAAAAAGAATATAGTAGAGGGCAAGACCAGATTGGCCTCTGTACCTGCCACGAAGAAGATCTTTACCCTGCTGCTGGCTGCAAACCAATAGGCATGGAAAGTGGAGGCACATGCCATACTGGACCTCTACTTACTATGATAATGTTACAGCTAATTAGTACTGTTAAAAACAACTGTCCAAAATGTTATCACAATGTTTATTATAAATAATGTATAAATATATGCCTTAAGGCACACAAATACATGAACAAAACATACAATAATAAAAATGAACAAGAACCAGACTAAAATCAAACTGTCCAGAAAGTGCAAAGTGTGTAATAAATTTTACACTTCAGACTAATTCATTTTAAACCAATAACAAATACAGTGGAAAATAACCCATATACCAATGCAAAACTTAGAAATCAATATTAGATAAGAAGTAGTAAGCTAATTCATTAACAACAAAACAAAACACAAAACCACAAAACCAACCACATAGTAAGACCAGCTAAGTTTTCTTCTTTTGTACAACTTTGTTACACTGTTATTTCTATCTTGTTTAATTTCATGTTTGTTGAATTCAAAGAATGCACCTGACCACCATACCGATGAATCGAAAAACCCACAGAAGATCATGGTCCTAGACCCCAA
>NW_020956405.1:147408-154206 GCF_003031625.1 Empidonax traillii
TTGTTTGCTAGTGCTGTGTGAAGGCGAACCGGGAAGCCTGTAAGGCAATGAGACCAGCCAGGGCTCATGGCCAAGGGACCATGCGGCCGGGACAGGGAAACAATCTGATAGGATGGTTAAAACAACCAATAGACTGGAAAAGAGAAGTGTGAGCCTGCCCTGAGAGAACCAATCGGGCTCAAGAAAAGGCTATATTGCTTTTTAAGGAAGAAAGAAAGCAGAGCAGAGCTGAGCATGGGAGGGACAAGGGAACAGTTATGCAAATTGAGAGACCTTAAAAGAACTGCCCCCCCCCCATCTCGGTGTGTTCTCAGGCCCTGGCACGAGGCAAACCTGACTGCACCCAGCGCGCGCTGAAAATAAAAGTTCTTTGTTTCACTTTATTTGGCCATCTTCGAAATGTTAATTTGAGATATTTCTCACACTTCTGCTCCTACCATACTGGATTGGAAGAGAGTCCTGGAGTTGAGAACACCTACTTTTTCTGTAGGAGAAAACCCTCAGCACGTTGCTGCTCCAGATCCTGCAGTAGTACTGCTGGAGCTTCCTGGAAGCCATGGATTGGGCGCTGTTGTCTCGGGGATGGTAGCTGCTGGACCACCTGCTCCTGGGAATGCCTTACTGCAATGGCCTTGGCTGCCGCTCTTACTTGCAACCTCTTCCTGGCCAATGTGCCTCCTCGGAGAAGAGCCGGGTCCTCTGAGAGCCGCAGCTTAAAGGCACCACAGACTCCTATCCGTGGAGGGTCATCCTTCAGGATTCCATTGGGTTTTACAGATGTTTTGGGAAGCATGAAGGCTCTGGCCAGAAAAACAAATTTTGTGGAGATATTCACCATTTCGGTCCTCCACAGCCAGACAAATGAGCACCCTGGAGATGGGAACAGCAGTTTTGCTGCAGCAGGATACTTTCCAGTACCATGGGGGAACTCAGCCCTTGATGGCAGCAAATTCAGCTTGCCACTTGTTGGTGGGAATGTCTTCTTTGGAGCCTGAAAGAGGCTCATGAGTTCCAGGCTTTCTCCTGCCAGGTGCGTCCTCAGGAATGTATTTTGTGTTGTGCTGACACTTGCAGGTCAAATGGAGAAGGGATAGCAGACAGGGGGAATGCCTTGGCAGCTTTGCCAGAGGCTCTGGGAGGGATGGGGTCTCTAGCCCAGATAAAGAAGACCAGAGCTTTCATGCTTCTAAAAAAGTCTGTAAAACCCGATGGAATCCTGAAGGATGACCCTCCATGGATAGCGTTTTCTCCTACAGAAAGAGGAGATGTTCTCTACTCCAGGTCTCTCTTCTAATCCAGTATGGCAGGAAGAGGAGAAGGAATATCTCGGCACCCCAGTTACTTGTGGCAAGAGACTCCATCTCTCTCAAAGCGAGCACAGCCGCTCCCTCCAGGACTGCTGGGCACTGCTGCTGCCACGAGATTCCAGCCAATTCTCCCCGCGTGGGGCCCGAGGCTCTGAAGCCGCCCAGCGCGCTCCTCGCCCAAAGGTTGAGAGCGCACAGCCGATGGGAGCCTGTGCAATTGGTGAACCCCTCTTGGCACTCCATGAACACATAGAGCTTCCTGTGCTGGCACCTTTTGTCTGGGAGGAATCTTCATTCTTAGTCCATTTGAGGACTCAGACTGACCATTTCAGCACTGGGGTTCTGACACCAAACAATTGAATTTATACTAAGAAAAAAAGGCCGATACCCTCCATCTCTCCTGTGCAATTGGTGAGTCACTCTTGGCACTCCATGCCCACCTAGAGCTTCCTGTGATGGCACATTTTGTCTGGTAGGAATCTTCATTCTTACTCTTTTTGGGCGACACGCTGACCATTTCAGCGCGGGGGTTCTGACCCCAGATGAATGAAGTTCAAGCCAGGAAAAAGAGCCCTTCCCCTCATTCTCTCCTTTGCAATTCAAGAGTCGCTCTTGGCACTCCATGCACACATAGAACTCCCTGTGATGGCACCTTTTGTCTGGGAGGGATCTTCATTCCTATGCCACTTTGCGACTCAGACCGACCAATTCAGCGCAGGGGTTCTGACACCAAACAAATGAAGTTCCACTCAGTAAACAAAAGCCCTTACCCTCCATCTCTCCTGTGCAGTTGATGAGCAACTCTGGGGGAAAGGCTTTTTTTCCCAACTGGAACTTCATTTGTTTGGTATGAGAAGAACCGCACTGAAATGGTCACTCTGGGTACCCCAATGGACTAAAAATGAAGATTTCTCCCAGTAGAATGTTCCAGCACAGGAAGCTCTATGTCTCTATGGAATGCCAAGAGTGGCTCACCAATTGCACAGGAGAGATGGAGGGTAAGGTCTTTTTTTCCTGGCTGGAACTCCATTCGTCTGGTAGCAGAACCCCCTCGCTTAAATGGTCACCCTGAGAGCCAAGAAGAGTAAGAATGAAGATTCCTCCCACACAAAAGGTGCCAGAACAGGAAGCTCTATGTGTGCATGGAGTGTCAAGAGTGGCTCACCAGTTGCACAGGAAAGATGGAGGGTAAGGCCTTTTTTTCCTGGCTGGAATGTCATTCGTCTGGTGTCAGAACCCCCGAGCTGAAATGGTCACCATGATAGCCAAAAAGAGTAAGAATGAAGATTCCTGCCAGACAAAAGGTGTCAGCACAGGAAGCTCTGTATTTGCCTGGAGTTTAAAAAGTGGTTCACCAATTGCACAGGAGAGATGGAGGGTAAGGGCTTTTTTTCCTGGCTTGAAATTAATTTGTTTTTTGTCAGAACCCCTGTACTGAAATGATCACCCTGACAGCCAAAAAGAGTAAGAATGAAGATTCCTCCCACACAAAAGGTGCCAACACAGGAAGCTCCATGTGTGCAAGGAGTGCCAAGAGTGGCTCACCAATTGCACAGGAGAGATGGAGGGTATCGGCCTTTTTTTCCTGGTTTGACCTTTATTTGTTTAGTGTAAGAAACCTCGCACAGAAATGGCCCATCTGAGTCCCCAGATGGACTAAGAATGAAGATTTCTCCCAGACACAAGGTGCCAGCACAGGAAGTACCATGTGTGCATGGAGAGCCAAGAGTTGCTCACCAATTGCCAACGAGAGAGATGGAGCTTAAGGGCTTTTATTCATTGCTGAAACTTCATTTGTTTGGTGTCAGAAACCCCGTGCAGAAATGGCCCATCTGAGTCAGCAAAATGACTAAAACTGAAGATTCCTCCCAGATAAGAGGTGCCAGCACAGGAAGCTCCATGTGTCCACAGACTACCAAGACTGGCTCACCAATTGCACAGGAGAGATGGAGGGTAAGGGCATTTTTTCCTGGCTGGAACTTCATTATTTTGGTGCCAGAAGTCACGCGAAGAAATGGTCTGTCTGAGTCTCCAAATGGACTAAGAATGAAGATTTCTCCCAGATGAAAGACTCGTGCACAGGAAGCTCCATGTGTGCATGGAGTGCCAAGAGTGGCTCACCAATTGCCGAGAAGAGATGGAGAGTAAGGGCTTTTGCTCCTGGTTTGAACTTTGTTTAGTGTCAGACACCCCGTGCTAAAATGACCCGTCTGAGTCCCCAAAGGGACTAAGAATGAAGATTCCTTCCAGACAAAAGGTGCCAGCAGTGGAAGCTCTATGTGTACATGGAGTTGCAAGAGTGGCTCACCAATTGCAGAGGAGAGATGTGGGTAAGAGCTTTTTTTCCTGACTGGAACTTCATTTGTTTTTATGTCAGAACCCTAGTGCTGAAATGGCCCATCTGAGTCCCCAGATGGACTAAGAATGAAGATTCCTCCTAG
Source organism: Empidonax traillii (assembly GCF_003031625.1). Taxonomy (NCBI): domain Eukaryota; kingdom Metazoa; phylum Chordata; class Aves; order Passeriformes; family Tyrannidae; genus Empidonax; species Empidonax traillii. The sequence goes on from NW_020956405.1 coordinate 151,157, forward strand.
AAAAAAGGTGCCAGCACAGGAAGCTCCATGTCTGCGTAGAGTGCCAAGTGTGACTCACCAATTGCACAGGAGAGATGGAGGGTAAGGGCTTTTTTTACTATTTGGAACTTCATTTGTTTGGTGTCAAAACCCACGCGCTGAAATGGCCCATTTGAGTCCCCAAATGGACTAAGAACGAAGATTCCTCCCACAGAAAAGGCGCAAGCACAACAAAGTACCATATGTGCATGGAGAGCCAAAAGTGTCTCACCAATTGCACAGGAGCGATGGAGGGTAAGGGCTTTTCTTCCTGGCTGGAACTTCAATTGTTTGTTGTCAGAACCCGTGTGCAGAAACAGCCCGTCTGAGTCCCCAAATGGACTAAGAATGAAGATTCCTCCCACACAAAAGGTGCCAGCACAGGAAACTCCATGTGTGCACAGAGTGACAAGAGTTGCTCACCAATTGCAAAGGAGAGATGGAGGGTAAGTGTAGCGTTATTAATATAATAAATAATTAGGTCCCATGGGGACCGTGGTGAACACCAACATGGGTGGGTAACGAATCTCTTTATTCAAACAAGTCACAGGTTAAATAGTAGTTTCAAACGATCCCACGTCACACAGGTAGTCTCCTAAGCCAATCCCATAAGCATTCAAGTGAGCATGTGCAACAGAGTACTTAAAACTACAGTTCCCAGAATGCCTCAGCAGCACCTGGTATAACCACACTCCATATTTCCCCCCTTTTTAATAACAAAATACAGAACAGTATAATTCTTAACAAAACATTCTTCACTTGACATAGTAAACCTATTTCTTATTTAAACCTTATTTTCCTAAGAGTTCTATGTAATAAGAAAACTTTATTAATTAAAAAACCTTATCTATCTAAGAGTTTTATGCAACTGGGTAGAACAAAAACCTTTATTATCTGAGGGTTTATCTATGATTGGGGAAAACTAACTTTATTAAAGCACAAGGTAAAGTTTAAAGGAGGAACATCATGTTCTGATGTCTTCTGAAGGTGATGTGTTAGAGTTAGTGTTTGTCTCAGATATATTGTATAAGGTGTATATGGTTTTCATACATTCATGCATCCACACAATCTCTCTCATTCATTTGGTGGCCACCGTTCTCTCTTCATTCATGTATACTTGCAACTTAACAATTCTTAAATGAAATTTGTTTGATTCCGCACTTACTTAATCACATGCATATTTTCGCCTTGTACTCCCCCTTTGTTTTTGTTAATATTAAAAGTTAATGAATTTGAAGGTATAATACTGGCAAGTAGTGTGCATATTCCTGAGTCTGCAGTTAGAAAAAATCAACAGGTAAGTAACTATTACAATCCGTTACTTAATAACAATAGAAATCTTAAAGATGCTAATTACATTACTTAAACAAAATAGCTATAATAATCAAACTTATCTAGATGCACTTAAGAATTTAACATTTTTAAACAATACTTAGTAAACCTTAGTAATCTAAACAATGTTATAGGGAAATTAGAAACTTAAAGGTGTATCAATAAGGCAAGTTGAATTCTTCTATCAATGTAAACAGAAAACCTAAAGATAGTTAACTAAAAGATTTACGTGAAAAACATGTAAAAACAGTCAGTACATTTAGTGTCGTATAGTTTTGGCCCCGGCCCGGGCCGCTGCCCCCCCTCACGGGGGATGGTGTTGTCACTGTTCATGTGCCCGGGGGAGCTAGAGCCGCTGCTGCCACGGCGTGCCCTGCTCGCGAGCGAGGCCATGCCGCTGGTACCGCTCTTCTTTCGGCCCCGGGATTTGGAGAAACCTGCTGTCCGGCGGCTTCAGGAGCCGCCGCCGCTCGCGCGGCACAGGGCCATCTGCCCGCCGGAGTCCTCTCTAGTCGACCCGGACCTGGCCGCGGGGCACCGCCGCGGAGGAAATGCGCCCGGCCACGGTCGGCCCCCGGCCGGGCGGTGGCCCCCGTGCCGGCCCGCCCCCGCGGAGACCAGAGCCCAGGCCCCGGTGGGGCGGGCCGGCGCGCGCGCGCGGCCGGGGCACGGGTACAGCGCACGCCCAGCCGCGCCAGGGTGTCTCTGCCGGTGGCTCGGTGCCGCTTTCAGGCAGCAGGGGCTGTGCTCCCGAGGGGCCGCGTCGGCCCCGCCGCTCTCTGCCATGGCCCGGGGGGTCCTTCGGGGGGTCATGGGCGCTCCCTCCCCCGTGAGAGGACCACGCCGTGGGCGCTGCCGCCTGGCCTCGGCTCGGCGGCGCGTGGCGCCGCCGGTTTCGGTGTTCCTTGGGGCCTGGCCCCCGCGCCCCTGGGGTAACCCCGCCGCCATCGCCGCCGTCGCTCCCCGCAGCCGCCGGCGAGGTGGGGTCCGAGCCTGCGCCGCTTTCAGGCGCAGACCTCCCCTGTTGTCCGGTGTCTGCCCGCATCTCTGCGGAGCCGCGCGCCGCCCCCGGCCCGCCCCGCCGCTACCGCCGAGCGCTTTGCCAGTTCCGCGCTCTGCGTCTGCCGCCGGCACCGCTGTCCTCTTCAGCCCACGGCGCCTGGGCATGCTTCGCACGGCTACATGCAGTCGGGTCTCGCGCGCCACCGCCCACATTTCGCGCGCTTCGAGACGCCCCGGCCCCGCTTTCCCGCGCTGCTTGCTTTGGCTTGCTTATTTTGTGAGCACTGTCACAGCAGCACGAAGTTTCGCAAGCAGCTTCGTTTTTACTAGTTTGAGCTGCTGACCCCGGCCCTGTCTACAAATTCGCGCCACAGCTTTGGCACAAGCCCGCCTGGCCGCCCGCAGTTCCGCGCGCCCGGGCCGTCTCGGTTCGGATTCCCCCGGACTCCATCCGCAAACCTGCGCCACAGTCCCAGCGCAAGCCCGCTCGGCCGTTCGCTCCGCTGCCTGGGATGGCCACGGCGCCACCCCACGGCCCCCCCCCAGGCACGGCGGCCGCTCCTCCGGGCCAGAGCTCCACGCAGAGGTCCGCCGGGAGTTCCACACGGGTCGGAGGCGCGGCGGGAGCCGCTGCCGGTCGCGGCAGGGTCCCCGCGCCCGGGCCACCGCCCCTCGCTTGGCCACCCCTCAGCCGGGCC
>NW_020956405.1:156637-160095 GCF_003031625.1 Empidonax traillii
AATATGCCCAAAGTGGAAACTCGTGGAATACAAGACATACAAATTCATGACAATTACACAATCAACCATACAATTATTACAATGCTGTAACTTTCCCATTTGTAATTGCCCACTTCATAACAGAGAACACCCTTGTGAGCACAGTCCTTGCCTGGCTCATTGTAACAAGCATAATTAAACTTTAACTCCCTGATTTGATGAGCATATTACACTTTTTGCTCAGTATTACCTATTACAGTCCCCCCTTTTTCTATTTCATCAGAAAATTGCTCATCAAATCTTTTTACTACTTCCCTTGCTGCATTTAAAATTGGAGATTGTCTTTCCCTGGATATTATTTCATCTCTGTCTTTATTTTGTTGGGACATTGTCATTAATTGTATTGTATTTATCCGGTTCTTGACAAAGGTCACAAATTTATTTAAGATACACGGACCAAAGGTCAATGCTATTAGTAACATAGTTAGAGGACCTATTAAAGTGGAGATTAAAGTCGCTAACCAAGGAGATTGGTTGTACCATGACTCAAACCAATGTTGTTGTGCTTCTCTTTCTTTCTTTCTTTGCGTTATTCCATCTCGCAATTTCGTCATAGATTCTCGGATGACCCCTGAGTGGTTGGTATAAAAACAACACTCCTCTCCCAGCGCCACACACAATCCCCCTTGTTTTAAAAACACCAGGTCCAGTCCTCTTCTATTTTGCAACACTACCTCAGAGAGTGAGGTAAGAGATTTTTCCAGATAAGAGATTGACTCTTCAATTCTTTCTAAGTCTTCGTCTACTGCTGCTCTTAGAGTCATAAGTCCCTGTTTGTGTTGAATAAGGGAGGTGATTCCTGTCGCGGTCCCTGTTGCCCCTAATCCTAGCATCATGGCTATGGTTAGGGTAATTGGCTCTCGCTTTCGTATTCTGTGATAGCCTGATTCCCACTGTTCAAAAATTGACTCCCCGGAGTCATAAATGATATGATAAATCATTCGTGGTACTACTACAACTTGCATACAAAATTCATTGCTTTCATTAAACTTCGGTAAAAATACACACGGCGTTAAACCCATTTTTGGAACATATCCACCATCCCCCTTTATTGGGTATAGCCCATTGATATTTTCTCTTATTTGGGTTTAATACTTTGAAACTGCACAACTCCTCTCTGTCCAGGGATACATTCCCTATACATGCTCCATATCCTTTTACCTGCTGCATAGTAAGTCCTATATTTCTTTGGTTCCATTTACATTGTTCAGGATTATTTTCTTTACTTAGGCTGAAAGTGACATTTAATCCTATTCCTTCATAGAATGGTGGCTCATTGTCATAACATAACCAACAGGAATTTGTTATATTAGGTGTTCAGACTGATTGAGGGCGATATAGGATGCCTCTACTAGTCTTATAAGTTCCTTTCCCCCCGGTGAGAGTCCTGCTTTCTCATAAACTTTAGTAGCAGGTAAAAGAGATTGTGAGAATTTCCCTTTTCCTTCATTTTCTCTGTTTGTCTTTTCACTGTTTATTATTCTGTTAGGCCCTATTGCCTGAAATGGTGGAGATATTGGTTGTTTCATTATTTTTATTTCTCCTCCTATATCCATCCCAGGTAAGTATAACCGCACTCCCCATGTTCTCCCTGTTGCCCATCCTGGATCCTCAGGATTTTTAATTTGCAATTGCAAATGTGTACATTTTGATGCCGGTGATTTGGTTGACAGAAGACTATTGTCAGAGGAAGGATGTATACATCCTAGCGGGGCCCATTGGACCGTAATATAATTGTCATGTGTTTCAGGTTTCCAATCAGTAGCTATAGTTTCACAGCCCCAGTAACTGCAATAATTATATCCCGGATAGTTGCAATATGTCTTTCCTGGATTATATTTGGGACACCAATAAGAGGGTAAGTAATTGACTGTTCTTGAATCAAGAGGTCCTCCATAAACTATGTTCGGACTACAGACATACCATATGTGTTTTATTAAGTCGCAGTTTGTGACATTGAAAATAGGAGTCCCTGCACTAATTGTCTCTTTAATGATTTGCCTGTCATCCAGTCTGGTTATAGTCCATCTATAGGGTTGATGTGGGATTTCTTTCCCATGTGTCATAAGCATTAAGCTTATGATTAATAATAAAATTTTGTCCATCTTTGCAATCAGCATTATAATTCTTTTTCTCATTTCAGAGGTAGAGATCATTTGGCAAGTTTTCGTCTCCACTATTGTACCCCTCTGCCTTCCTTCGTCTACTCCTTTGCAGGGAGCAACGAGGTATTAGTTCTTCTCGGCAGCAGTGGTATTCTTCAGGAGTCTTACCTAGATAGCTATTATAGTTTCTCGTTTAGATTTAAGAAAGTGCAATATCTTTGTCAGTGACCCTATTTCCAAGTGTTGAATTTTTCAAACAACTCATTTAACTCTAGGTATACCTCCCTACTTGGTTGACCCAACTTCCAGGATGGTCTAGAGCAGCATTCTTTTAGCACTTCCTCCCAGTTTGTCTCATATATTTCCCAATTCACCGGCACTAATAACTCCCACCCACAGAATATTTTACAAATTTCTGTTTGGTCTAACAGTCTCCGTGGATGCTCAGATGCATTGACTCTACATTTCATACAATGAGATTGTCTATTAATTGAGGAACAATACCACCTTCTATTACATATCACACATTTGCAAACTACCCAGCTAAAATGTCCAGTGTCCGGGTGTTTAATACACGGTATTCCAAAGGGGTTGGAAAATTCAGGAATTTCAGTTTCCAGTTCGCAGCAAAAGGGAAATGTGATCGAGGTTCCTACTAACTTGTACACTCCGGACCCTCCGGTCTGGTCAGGTATTCTTTCTTGTCTGTAAGGTACGTAGTGTACTTTTTGTAATGTCTGCTCAGGAAGTACCTGAAAAAATTGATACAGGCTAGGTCTTACTTCCTCTCCTGGGGGATTCATTCACTCACTTTGGCTTTCCTTAATTTCAGTCGGAGGTCTCCAGGTGAGGAAGCCACCGTCCACTCAGGAGCACTAACGGGTCCCTTGATCCGGGATGCATGGGTTCATCCTTTCTCAGCTGTCCGGACTGCAGTATCTGTAGTTAGAAGAACAACAAATGGCCCTTCCCAACTAGAGGTTAAGGAGGATTCTTTCTAATTTTTAATTAGTACCCAATCTCCAGGTTGAAACCTATGTATTGACATGTCTAATGGAGGCCTCTGAGCTACCAGTCCTCTCTTTCAGCTCCTGTCTCCTTTTCATTAGTTCAATAATGTATTCTCTTAGAAAAAAATCTTCCACCTTGGGATTCTCTATTGGAATTCCAAAATTATATGGCATTCCATATATCATTTCAAAAGGAGAAATTTCTGTGTCAGTTCGGGGTTGGGTTCGGATATACAGGAGGGCCAAGGGTAAGAATTTTACCCAATTCATTTTGGTTTCCATCATTAATTTCGTCAAGTGTTTT
>NW_020956405.1:160610-166067 GCF_003031625.1 Empidonax traillii
TAAATAGTGATATCTCCCCACTTTAGGTAATTCAGTAAAATCGGCCTGTACTTTCTCAAAGGGCCTTTTAGCTACTTCTCGCCCACCTTGTATTCTCTCCCTTAATTGTCTTTTATTCACCTTCTGACATATTAAACATCCTTCCAGGATTTTCTTGGCAATCCCATATACTCCTACACAGGCATATTTATTTTCGAATTGATCCACTAGAGCTTGAGTTCCCCAATGTGTTTGTTCATGCAGCCTGGTCATAATCTTTTGGGCCAAGCCTTTTGGAAGTATTTCCCATCCATCTGGTAATCTCCACTGGTTATCCTTTTCCTTTGCTCCCACTTGTAGTAATTTCTCTTTTTCCTGATCACTGAAACTTTTTGAAAGTTTTGTACTTTCACTTTCTGAGGCTGTTATCATTAGTAAAGCTGCTCGCTTAGCTTCCTCATCTGCCATATTATTCCCTCTAACTTTAGGCTGTAATCCTTTTTGATGTCCCTTCACATGTACTACAGCCACCCTCTTTGGTTTTCTTAGTGCCTTTAGAGTTTCTTTTATTAGTGCCTCATGGATCAAACCTTTTCCATGTGTATTAATTAATCCTCTTTCCTCCCAAATTTTCCCGAAGGTATGCACTACTCCAAAGGCGTATTTAGAATCTGTAAATATTGTTCCCACCTTTCCTTTTAATTGTTCTAAGGCTCTTATCAAAGCGTACAACTCGCAAGCCTGCGCTGACCATGTTTTATCAAGGGGTCCAGATTCCCTTGTATGAAAGGTAATACCATCTACTATGGCATAACCTGATCTTCGATGTCCATTAACTACTCTTGAGGAGCCATCAATGTATAATTTCTCTCCTTCTTCTAATTATTCTTCTTCTAAATCTTCCCTAATCTTGGTCTGAAGATTTATCACATGTAGACAGTTATGTATTGGATTCCCTTCAGGTTCTCCATATAAGAATTGGGCTGGGTTTTGTATATTCGTTACTTCTAATTTTAGTCTAGGTGATTGTAGTAAAATGCCTTCATATTTTAATAGTCAACTATCTGTCAACCATTTATCTGCTCTTTGTTGTAATACTCCTCTGATATTATGAGGGGTATAAACCTCTAGTTCCCCTCCAAAGGTTACTTTTTCAGCTTCTTCTACAAGCAAGGCAGTAGCAACAATAGCTTGTAAACAGGTAGGCCATCCTCTGCTTACAGGATCTAATAACTTAAAATAATATCCTACCGGTTTCTTTTGTCCAGCCCATACCTGAGTTAGGACTCCATATGCCGTTCCATTTTCAGTGTTCACAAATAAATAAAATGGTTTACGTATGTCTGGTAAACTTAGTACAGGGACATTGACTAGGTCTTCTTTTAGATTGTCTAGTCTTTTTTCATCTTCACTATTCCATTTAATTAAGCCTTCCTTTGTTAGTTTCTCATATAAGAATTTTACTTTACTACTATAATTTTCAATCCACTGCCGGCAGTATCCTAATAATCCCAAAAGCTGTCTTATCTGTCTTTTATTTCTTGGTGCTTGTAGGGACAAAATTCCATTCACTCTATCAGGATCCAACCTTTTGCATCCTCTACTTAGCCAATGCCCTAAATATTTGACTTCTTCCTCTGTAAATTCCAATTTAGATTTTGACACCTTTAGTCCTTTTAGACTTAAAAAATTCAATAGCCTGATGCTCTCATTCCTAACTGCCTCTGAATTGTCACCGGCCACTAATAAATCATCTACATACTGAATTAAAACAGTGCCAGGACAAGGTTCAAACGATTCTAACAACTGCTCTAATGCTTGCCCAAATAAATTAGGGGATTCTACGAACTCCTGGGGTAGGACCGTCCACCTTAGTTGTTGTTTTCTATGAGTTTTTGGATCTTCCCACTCAAAGGCAAAATAATCTCTACTTTCCTCCTTAAGAGGACACGTCCAGAAAGCATCTTTTAGATCGATCACACTATACCATTTATGATCAGGAGAGAGTTGATTTAACAGGGTATAGGGATTGGCTACCACTGGAAATCGAGCTATAGTCCTCTTATTTATTTCTCTTAGATCCTGTACTAATCGATAGGATCCATCAGGCTTTTTTACTGGTAAAATAGGAGTATTATGGGGTGACATACATGGTTCCAATAGTCCTTGAGCCAAGAGTCTTTCTATAATGGGTTTGAGTCCAATCCTCCCTTCCTGAGAAATAGGATACTGCTTTATCCTAACGGGATTTTCTGGATTCTGAATAGTGATCTCAAGTGGTTTTATATGTAATTTCCCCACAGAGTCAGGAGTATACCATATTTCAGGATTTATCTTTTTCTCGTCCTCTGCTGTGAGAGCATAGATTTTAACTTGTAATTTTTGTTCTTTTGTCTCTATGCCTATTCCCAATTCTATCATTAAATCTCTCCCTAGTAAATTATAGTCTGCCTCGGGAACTAATAAAAATGTTCCTAGTGTGTATTTGTTATGAGTTTCAATTTCAACATTTTTTATTAGGGGAACTTTAAATGGTTTCCCCTTTGCCCCTATCACTTGGACGGTGTCAGTAGAGGTCCTACAACCCCAGGGGATTGCCTGCACCGTGGATCTCTCTGCCCCCGAGGAACTCGAGTTCTTGTTGCTGGGGACCTAACTTAAGTTTTATCAAGGGCTCTGTGATTTTTCGTGTCCCCAGCAGATAGAGCCCCTGACCCCCCTAATCCTCTTTAAACACTTGCTCATCCTGTATCCGCTTTCTACAGTTTTTCTTTATATGGCCTCTCTTCCCACAATAATGACATTCTATTCCGCTTTTGTCTACCTGTCCTTGACCTTTGGAGGTGTCTGGTTTATTAGTCCTCTTGTGGACTCGTTGCTCCTGGCTCCTATTTCCTTTTCGTCCTTCCCTAATAGCAGCCACCAAAATCTTGGTTTGCCTTTTCTGACTCTCCTCCTGCCTTTTTTGGCTTTCTTCAAATTTCTCTTCATCTCTCCTTACATATACTTTTTGAGCTTCTCTTAATAATTCGTCCAAACCTCTGTCTTGCCAGTCCTCAATCTTTTCTAGTTTCTTACGGATATCCTCCCATGATCCTTGTACGAATCTCATTTTTAGCATAGCCTGTCCCATAACATTATTTGGATCCAGGCCAGAATATAGTTGGAAACTTTTTCTTAACCTCTCTAACCATTCAGTAGGAGGTTCATCTCTATTTTGATATTCTTTAAAGGCTTTACTAATATTTTGCCCTCTTGGGACTGATTCTCTTATGCCTTGCACTTTAATATCCCTGAGATCAGCCATGTGGTCTCTATCTCGGGGATCTTGGTTATTCCAGTTAGGTCTCTGGAGAGGCCATTTTACATCAGCTGCTGGACCTTGTTGGTGCCTTTGGTCCCAATTTTTCATTCCTGCACTCCTAATCATTCCCCGTTCTTCTACCGTAAATAATATTCCTAGTATTGCCTGCAACTCATCCCATGTATATATATTTGGACCCAGAAATTGATCAAACTTCTCAGACACGCCTATGGGATCATCTAACAAACTTCCCATCTCCTTTTTAAATGCTCTTACATCCCCTGAATTTAAAGGGACTGAAACGAATCCTATGCCGCCCTGTCATCCTGGCATTACAGCTTCCCTTAAGGGGTAAAGTTGGGCTTGCTGTGTGTATGAGGAGATCGTCGGGGCCAGAGACTTCCACTCACTAGGCTGTGGGACAGCCAAAGATAAAATGTCAGTGTTTTGTCCCTCAGCTATGAGTGGAGGTTCTGGTTCCCTCGGAGGTGTGCACGACATAGCAGATTTCCGTGCTTGGGCGGACACAGGGTACAAAGTGTCAGTGCCCCGTACCCGGACAGAAGCAGGAGACAGGATGGAGGAGTCCCGCGCCTGGGCGGAGACATGGGATGGAGTGGCGGGCTCGAGTGTCTGGGCGGAGACAAGGGGCGGAAACATAGAGTTCCGCGCCTGGGCGGAGGCATGGGACGGAGTGGCGGGCTCGAGTGTCTGGGCAGGTGCAAACGATTTAACATATTCCTGTGCCTCATCAAGATATAGAGTTGTCGTTTTAGTCAGGGTATTTGGGATGAGTACATCCCAATGTCCATCTTGGACTGAATTATAGCCCGGAGACGACCAACTAGGCATAGGCGTTGGCGAAATGTATGGTGGGGGTAAATTACACATATTTCCTTGTCCTTTCTTTCCCCTCAAAAGAAACAAGTGATCCCGAGTATCTGACCTCATCCACAAGCTTGCATATTCGCTCTCCTCCACATTAAACGGTTCCTTGCAATTTACATAAACACTTAAAGCCTGGCAAATCCAATCCTCAAAAGCACCATATATCGGCCAGTACACATGATTCTGACTGATCTTTCTACCTCCCCACACTTCCATGCAATAATACACCATCTTCTCCCTCGATTTTCCTTCTCTAGAGGGATAATCATTCCAATATTTAATCATTATCCCTAAAGGACTGTCCTGTGGAATGTTTGGCAGTCTTGCAACAGGCTCGTTCTTAACATATCTGTCCCCTTGGGAAATATCATGAGACTTCTCCTCGAAACTATTCATCCTAGTCTCAACTTTAAGTTCCTCCTCATTTTGAGGAACGCCTTGCTGTATCTTACAACCACCCATGGGAACAGAAAATTTACTTTTCTTCTGTCCCATCTTCTGAAACGCCTTCTCTCACGCACGCACACACTCGCTTCCCTTCTTTCGTGGCCCGGTCCCTCGCGGGATTCGGAAACCGCACTACCGGAAGGTCTGCACTCGCTTCGTCCGACGGACGTCTCAGTTATTCGCGTGCCAGGATCCCCTTCCCACCGAAAAGGGATTCCGCAAAATACTTACCTCTCCCTGGGTACATCTTCGTTTAGCTCCTCGCCAAACAGTCCCTTCCCCAACCAGACGGAACTCTCTAATTCACTTACTCTGCTGAGTAAGTCTTCGCTCGGCTTCAAGCCGAGCGGCCCCACCCGGCTCCAAGTCGGGCGGGGTCCCCTAATCAACTCGCTCTTTCCTCGAGCAAGTCTTCGCCTGGATTTTGCACACGAAAAATTACAGGGAACCGCGGTAGTTTATTTGCTTATCTGCCTTCGAAATCTCAGTCGGATATTGGGAATCTGTATCGCTGGAGTCCCTCTGGAGCCGTCCAATAAGGACGGGGGTGCCCTCCCGGAGGGAGAATCCTGCTGCACAGGGATCCCAATCCGAGTCACGGCGCCAAATTGTTATAGTCAAAAATGACAAATGATAATTTTAAAAATTATGAGAGAGATTTATTAAAGGCAGGTAAACAAAACAGCGCGCTGGGCGACCGGAGGAAACTCTTTTCCTCACCGGTCTGCAACGTGACAGATCAACGGTCAATCTTTTATACCCCCCTCTTTTCTCCACCCCTCGAGTCTCTGTCGATTATCTTATTGGAGTCCATTTCGCGGGCTTTTCCAATATTGGTC
>NW_020956405.1:166707-173920 GCF_003031625.1 Empidonax traillii
GGAAACTCGTGGAATACAAGACATACAAATTCATGACAATTACACAATCAACCATACAATTATTACAATGCTGTAACTTTCCCATTTGTAATTGCCCACTTCATAACAGAGAACACCCTTGTGAGCACAGTCCTTGCCTGGCTCATTGTAACAAGCATAATTAAACTTTAACTCCCTGATTTGATGAGCGTATTACACTTTTTGCTCAGTATTACCTATTACAGGGAGAGACTCAAGGTTTTCCTTTGTGGATGAGTTTTCTTGCACAGGTTTTAAAATGTCCATTTTCTTCACCTCTGCTTTCTTTCTGTTTCTCCACCCCCCTTTCCAAGCAGTTTCACTAAGAATTGTAAATAGTATCAGTCCTAAAACAGTTATTTTCATTAATTCTAAAAGTCCAGCTGTTCTATGTTTGCTAACTTGTCTCCAAAGTCCTTTCAACATTAAGCTTAAGGCTTGTTCACGTGAATGAAAAGTTTCCATTTTTCCTGTCTTTTTTCTCTTTTTTTCTATTTTTTCTTTTTTCTATTTTTTCCCGCCCTCTCACCTGGATGAAGGTTTTTCTTCTTCCTTCTTGTTTTTTCTTTCTTCTTTGTTTCCGAGAGGTTTCTCTCCAAACGTAGGCAAATTCCTACCGAGATTTTCAGGCCTTTATTCCCAGCTCAATCGCGGTTTTCCCACCAACGTCCATCAGGGTTTTCATTTTCCCTGGTTCCTGACGTCCTGTGTCTTTTTGACGGCATGCGTTCCTCAGCTCTAATATAGGCTGGTTCCTAACGCCTGGTCCGTATTAGTCCCTGATTCAGGGCACCAAATGTAGAGTTATTAATATAATAAATAATTAGGTCCCATGGGGACCGTGGTGAACACCAACATGGGTGGGTAACGAATCTCTTTATTCAAACAAGTCACAGGTTAAATAGTAGTTTCAAATGATCCCACGTCACACAGGTAGTCTCCTAAGCCAATCCCATAAGCATTCAAGTGAGCATGTGCAACAGAGTACTTAAAACTACAATTCCCAGAATGCCTCAGCAGCACCTGGTATAACCACACTCCATAGGTAAGGGCTTGCTTTCCTGACTGGAACTTCATTTGTTTGGTGTCTAAACCCTAGTTCAGAAATGACAAGTCTGAGTCCCCAAATGGACTAAGAATGAAGATTCCTCCCAGAAAAAAGGTGTCAACACAAGAAACTCTAGGGGATTATGGAGTGCGAAGAGTGGATGTCCAACTTCACAGGAGAGATGGTACAGCTTTTGTTCCTCACTGGAATTTCTTTTGTTTGGGGTCCGAACACCCACGCTGAAATGGCCCATGTCCCCAAATGGACTAAGAATGAAGATTCCTCCCACACAAAAGATGCCAGCACAGGAATATCTAGATGTGTATGGAGTGCAAAGAGTGTCTCACCAATTGCAATGGAGGGTAAGGGTTTTTTTTCCAGGCTGGAATTTCCTCTTTTTTGTTGTAACAACTTTAGTTCAGAAATGGCCCTTCTGAGTCCTCAAATGGACTAAGAATGAAGATTCCTCCCAGGAAAAAATCTGGCAGTACAGGAAGTTCTAGGTGTGTATGGAGTGCCAAGAGTTGCTCACCAATTGCACTGGAGAGATGGAAGGTAAGGGCTTTTTTTCTGTGTTTGATCTTTATTTTTTGCTGTCAGAAACTCCGTGCTGATATGGCCTGTCTGAGTCTCCAAATGCAGTAAGAATGAAGATTCCTCCCAGACAAAAAATGCCAGCACAGGAAGCTCTAGGTGTGAATGGCGAGAAAAGAGTGGATAACCCATTGCAGAGGAGAGATATAGGGTAAGGACTTTTTTTCCTCCCTGGAACTTCACTTGTTTGGGCTAAGAACCCCTGCGCAGAAATGACCCGTCTGACTCCCCAAAGGGACTAAGAATGAAGATTCCTCCCACACAAAAGGTTCCAGCACAGGAAGCTCCATGTGTGTACGGAGTTTCAAGAGTGGCTTCCCAATTGCACAGGAGAGATGGAGGGCAAGGGCTTTTTTTCCTGGGTGAAACTTCATTTGTTTCTTGTTAGAATTGCCTCGTTAAAATGGCCCATCTAAATCCCCAAATGGACTAAGAATGAAGATTCCTCCCAGAGAAAAGATGCCAGAACAGGAAACTCTAGGTGTGTATGGGGTTGCAAGAGTGGCTTACCAATTGCACAGGAGAGATGGTAGGTAAGGGCTTTTTTTCCTGGCTGGAACTTCATTTGTTTGGTGTCAGAACCCCGACGCAGAAATAGCCCATCTGAGTCCCCAGATGGACTAAGAATAAAGATTCCTCCCAGACACAAGGTGCCAACACAGGAAGTACCATGTGTGCATGGAGTGCCAAGAGTGGTTCACCAATTGCACAGGAGAGATGGAGGGTAAGGACTTTTTTTCCTGGCTGGAACATTATTTGTTTCGTGTCAGAACCTCCGTGCAGAAATGGCCCGAGTCCCCAAATGGACAAAGAATGAAGATTCCTCCCACACAAAAGGTGTCAGTACAGGAACCTCTAGATGTATATGGAGTGCCAAGAGTGGCTTACCAATTGCACAGGAGAGATGGAGGGTAAGGGTTTTTTTTTTTCTGGCTGGAACTACATTTGTTTGCTGTCAGAATCCTAGTGCAGAAACGGACCATTTGAGTCCCCAGATGGAATAAGAATGAAGATTCCTCCCAGAGAAAAAGTGTCAGCACAGGACGTTCTAGATGTGTATGCAGTTGCAAGAGTGGTTCACCAATTGCACAGGAGAGATGGAGGGCAAGGCTTTTTTTCCTAGTTGGAACTTTATTTTTTTTTGTGTCAGAACCCCTGCGCGGAAATGACCCATCTGGGTCCCCAGATGGATTAAGAATGAAGATTCCTCAGACACAAAGTGTGCCAGCACAGGAAGTTATATGTGTGCATGGAGAGTCAAGAGTGACTCACCAGTTGCACAGGAGAAATGGAAGTTAAGGGCTTGTTTTTCTGGTTGGAATTTCATTTGTTTGGTGTCAGAACACCAGCGGTGGAATGACCCATCTGAGTCCCTAAATGGACTAAGAATGAAGAATCCTCCACACAAAAGGTGTCAACACAGGACATTCTAGGTGTGTATGGAGTCCAAAGAGTGTCTCACCAATTGCAAGCGAGAGATGGAGGGTAAGGCCTTTTTTTCCTCGCTGGAACTTTATTTGTTTCTTGTCATAACCACCGCTCAGAAATGGCCCATCTGAGTGCCCAAAGGAACTAAGAATGGAGATTCCTCCCAGACAAGAAGTGCCAGCAAAGAAATCTCTAGAAGAGTATGGGTTTCCAAGTGTGGCTAATCAATTGCACAGGAGAGGTGGAGGGTAAGGGCTTCTTTTCCTGGCTGGAACTTCATTTCTTGGTGTCAAAAACCCCATGCAGAAATGGTATGTCTGAGTCCTCAAATGGACTAGGAATGAAGATTCCCCACACACAAAAGATCCCAGCACAGGAATCTCTAGATGTGTATGGAGTGCAAAGAGTGGGTCACCAATTGCAAGGGAGAGATGGAGGGCAAGGCATTTTTTTTCCTGGCTGGAACTCCATTTTTTTGTTGTAACAAGTAGTTCAGAAATGGCCTGTCTGAGTCCCCAAATGGACTAAGAATGAAGATTCCTCCCAAAAAAAAAAGGTGGCAGTACAGAAAGTTCTAGGTGTGTATGGAGAGAAAAGAGTGGATCACCAATTAACAGGAGAGATGGAGGGAAAGGACTTTTTTTCCTGATTTGAACTTCATTGGTTTGGTGTCAGAAGCCCTGCTCTGAAATGGCCCATCTGAGTCCCTAAATGGATTAAGAATCAAGATTCCTCCCAGGCAAAAAGTACCAGCACAGGAAAATCTAGGTGTGTATGGAGTGACAAGAGTTAGTCATCAATTGCACAGGAGAGCTGGAGGGTAATGGCTTTTTTTCCTGGCTGGAACTTCATTTGTTTGGTGTTGCAACCCTAGTGCAGAAAAGGCCCGTCTGAGTCCCCAGATGGACTAAGAATGAAGATTCCTCCCAGACAAGAGGTGCCAGCACAGGAAGCTATAGGTGTACATGAAGGGCCAAGAGTGGCTTACCAATTGCACAGGAGAGATGCTGGCTGGAACTTCATTTGTTTGGTGTTGCAACCCTAGTGCAGAAAAGGCCCGTCTGAGTCCCCAGATGGACTAAGAATGAAGATTCCTCCCAGACAAGAGGTGCCAGCACAGGAAGCTATAGGTGTACATGAAGGGCCAAGAGTGGCTTACCAATTGCACAGGAGAGATGCTGGCTGGAACTTCATTTGTTTGGTCTCAGACAACCCGCACTGAAACGGCCCGTCTGAGTCCCCAGAGGGGTTAAGAATAGAGATTCCTCTCAGACAAATGGTACCAGCACAAAAAACTCTAGATGTGTCTGGAGTGCCAAGAGTGGTTCATCAATTGCAAAGGACCGATGGAGGGTAAGGGCATTTTTTTCCGGATTGGAACTTCATTTGTTTTGTGTCAGAAACTCCACGCTGAAATGGGCCTTCTGAGTCCCTAACTGGACTAAGAAGGAAGATTCCTCCCAGACAAAAGGTGTCAGCACAGGAAACTCTAGGTGTTCATGAAGTGCCAAGAGTAACTCACCAATTGCGCAGGAGAGATGGAGGGTAAAGGCTTTTTTTTTCTGGCTTGGACTTCATTTGGTTGTAGGTGGAAACTTAGTGCAGAAAAATCTCGTCTGAGCTCCCAGATGGAGTAAGAATGAAAATTCCGTCCACACAACAAAGTGCCTGCACGCATGGAGCTGCAAGAGTGACTCAACCATTGCACAGGAGAGATGGAGGGCAAGGGCTTTTTTTCTTGGTTGGAACTTCAGTTATTTGGTGTCAGAAGCCGTGCTCTGAAATGGCCAGTCTGAGTCCCGAAATGGACTAAGAATGAAGATCCCTGACTGACAAAAGGTGCCAATACAAGAACATGTATGTGTTTATGGAGTGCAAAGAGTGGTTCAACAATTCTCCAGGAGCGATGGAAAGTAAGGGCTTTTTTTCCTGGGTGAAAATGCATTTGTCTGAGATTCTCTGAAATTAAATTTACGGACCCAAAATGTCAAAAGCATGAAGAATCCTCCCAGAAAAAATGTGCTAGCATGGGAAGGTCTGTTTGTGCATGGACTGCCAAGAGTGACGCACCAATTGAAAAGCAGAGACGGAGGGTAAAGTATTTATTTCTTGGGTGCAAATGCATTTGTTTGGTTCCAGTACAGCTGTACAAGAATTGTCAGTCTGAGTTTGGAAATAGAATAAAAATGAAGATTCCTCCCAGACAAAAGTGCTAGCAAAGGAAGCTCCATGTGTGCATGGAGTGCCAAGATTTTCCCACCAATTGCACAGGAGAGGTTGAGGGTAATTTTTTTTTTCCAGCTGAAAATTTATTTGTGTGGTTTTTGATTCCCTCCCTTAAAATGGGAAGTCTGTGTCTCCAAAAGGATTTGAAATGAAGATTCCTACCAGACAAAGGGTGCTAGCGCAGAAAACTCTGTTTATCCATGGAGTGCAAAACGTGTCTCAACAATTGCACAGGAGAGATTGATGGTAAGGGTTTTGTTTCCTGGGTGCAAATGAATTTCTTTTCTCTCAGGTTGTCTGATCTTAAATTGACAGACTGAGGCTTCAAATGGACTAAGAAGCGCTTTCAGGCTTGCAGAGTCCAGAGAGTTCTCCTTGCCACTGCCACACAGGAAAGCGAGACAGGGCAAGAGATGTTGCCGTCTTCGCCTTGCTCTTTGCAGCCGTTCTGTTACACACTGAACACAAGAGCTAGGCGCTTTCCGTTTCACAGGGACAGAGTCCTTTCTTCTCTTTTGCTCCCGACAGATCTGACTTGATACTCTTAGAGAGTCCAGCAGATGAGCCCATGCCAAATGCCCTAAAAGGAAGACGCACAGCAAAGTTTCCTCTCTCTCTTGAAACCACAAAACACCCCACCAAGCATTGTACTTCTTCCCGTCCACGTACCAGCAAAACTCTCAGTCACACAACAGAGATCCACACTCTGCACTACATCTCAAAGAGAGAAGCCTGCCAAGAGAGAAGGCTTACAGTGGCATTCTCCTTCCCACTGCAAAGGGTACAGCCCTCCACAGAGTGCTGCGCTTTCTTCTCGCTTGCAAGGGGGAGGGCGAATGCAGCAAAACCACTTTGCGCAACTCGTCTGACTCTGCGGGGACTGAAGCAGATACTCTGGACTTCCCTTAAAGCCCATAAAAGCAGGTATGGGGCGGGGCTGTGTCCATAAAAAAAGGGTGAGGGGCTGGGCTACGCCCATAAAAGGCGGGTGTGGGGCGGGGCTACACCCATAAAATGTGGGTGTAGGGAGGGTTATGGGCGCAGCTCCGCCCCACACCCACCTTTTAGTGGCGCAGCCCTGCCCCACACCCTTCTTTTTATGAGCGTAGCCCCGCCCCACACGCTCCTTTTACGGACGTAGCCCCGCCCCACACCCTTCTTTTTCTGGGTGTAGCCCCTCCCCACACCCGCCTTTTGTGGGCGCAGCCCCGCCCTACACACTCTTCTTATGGGCGCAGCCCCTCCCACGCCCACCTTTTATAGACGCAGACCGGCCCCACACCCTCCTTTTAAGAACGCAGCCCCGTCCCACACCCTCCTTTTATGCTTGCAGCCCCGCCCCAAACCATCCTTTTATGGGCGTAGCCCCGTCCCACAACCTCCTTTTATTAAGCTAGCCCCGCCCCACACCCTCCTTTTATGGGCTCAGCCCCGCCCCACACCCTCCTTTTATGGGTGTAGCCCCCCCCCACACCCCCCTTTTATGGGCGTAGCCCCGCCCCACACCCTCCTTTTATGGGCGTAGCCCCGCTCAACACCCTCCTTCTTTGGGCGCAACCCCACCCCACACTCTTTTTTTATGGGCGTTAGCCCCACCCCTCATCCTTTTTTTATGGACACAGCCCTGCCCCACATCTGCTTTTATGGGCGCAGCCCCGCCCAACGCTCTCCTTTTATGGGCGTAGCCCCGCCCCATACCCTCCTTTTATGGGCGCAGCCCCGCCCCACGCCATCCTTTTATGAGCGAAGCCCCGCCCCACACCCACCTTTTAAGGGTGCAGCCCCGCCCCACACCCTCCTTTTATGGATGCAGCCCCGCCCCACACCCTCCCTTTATGGGCGTAGCCCCGCCCCACACCCACCTTTTAAGGGTGCAGCCCCGCCCCACACCCTCCTTTT